>NW_021133030.1:0-262883 GCF_004193835.3 Ostrinia furnacalis
TTAAAAATAGCAAATATTTGGCTTTTAATTTGGAACATAAAATAAAAACAAAATTACAAAATTCAAAATTTAAGGAAACTACACAAATAGATAGCAATTTGATGGCCAAATTGGACTATTTGGAAACAAAAACTCATTTCGCAAAACAAACAGCACAAGGCGCTCACTAAAAGAAAATAATTAAGACCTATGTTATCTAAATATTATGAGAATATTATAGATAAACATAAAAAGTAGTTGCAAATGAGTCACCAGATAACCCGATATTCAAAATTCCCGAAACATTTATAATAAAACAAATAAAACTTACCCATAATAAACAGCAAACAAGCAAAACCTGTGTCCTGAAATCAAACATGGCATTACAGATTTTAAGACAAAAGGAGAGCAATAAAACTTAGAAAAACATTAATTGGTATCTAGAACAGAATTTAAATTAAGATAAATAGAAAAATTAAAATAGGAATTTTAGAACAAACTTTTAAAAGTCATCAAAATTTAAAGCAAACAAACATTGGTAAAAAACTTAACTAAAACTTTAAAAAACACACCAGCCAAACAATTAAAACCTAAAAATAGCAAAGTCTCTGATATGCAATCGTCAGAGGTGCATAGAAACAAATTCAAAAAAAAAAAAAAAAAAAAAAAAAAAAAAATGAAACCTAACAAAAACCGGTTAGGTTACAAAAAACCGGTAACTGAAAATTACTGAAAAATTACGGTTGGGTTCCTGGGGACATTCTGAAAACCGGTTAGGTTCGTTTCAGAACCTAACTTCATGAAACCTAACAAAAACCGGTTAGGTTACAAAAAACCGGTAACTGAAAATTCCTGAAAAATTACGGTTGGGTTCCTGGGGACATTCTGAAAACCGGTTAGGTTCGTTTTAGAACATAACTTAAAAAATCTTAAATTTATTGACGGAAACGGTTTTTCGGCGTTAATTTCAAAATTTTCTATGGTCACCCCTAATGTCGACCGGCTCATTTTGTTCGTCTCGGCGAGCCCTATCCATAGACACCTCATTTGTAGGGATCCGACGTCACAAGATGCAAAAATTCGACCTCCCACCCGCCCTTTTGTGTCTAGGCAGGTAGACTTTTTCACTGGGCCATAAAATTATTTTTCGCGATTTGATCGGTTTATGCAAGAACTATATTATAGTAACTTATTAGTGTAAATTGAGGTAGTTTTGAGGGTCCTATTGGTAAATTTTTACCGGTTTACGAATTAAACGGCTTCGAAATATTTACATTTAACCGTTTCCGGACACGACGCTGCTTCAACCGGCACCTGCAAGCCAAAAATACGATCACTATTAATAGTTTTATGATACTCAACCGACTCACCGGCGGCCGTAGCGCCTGTTGCCTGGATAAACAAGTACCAGAAAAGGGGAAAATTACTGTTTTATATTTTTATTGTTTTTGTTATTATTGTTTAACACTTATATGCATTTTTTACAAACGTTTTTATTAAAAAAGTTGTAGCGGACAGCCGCTCGGGCGGGCAGAAAGAACTAAAATTCCTTTACTTGAAATAAAGGATAATTATACCGATAAATTTATTTCTTCGAAAAATGCCCAGACGGCTATTAAAACATGCCAACTAAAGGAAAGGATTTTGTAGTTATTTCTGCTACAAAAGTTATTATTTATAAAATACTTACCTATGGTCATACGGACAGTTGGTTATTATTTTAAAATCACACCACTTTTTAGAGGACGCGCACCTCTTACCTCATCATGTTCGGCTTCAGGACTCCAGCCAAGAAGCAGCTTAGCCACGAAGACCAGCAGAGGACTCCTGAGTTCCCGCCTATAGGAGGGCTGAAGAGTGAGCAGTGGAAATATGGACTTAACCATTTGGTCCAATCAATTTGGCATAGATCGACAAAGAAAATAATAAACTTGACATTAATTATGAAGGGACTATTATTGAACAAACCAGTACAAAATTCCTAGGAATAGAGTTAGATGACAACTGTACCCAACTGTACCTGGAAAATTCAGATAGAATTTTATTTATTTATTTATTTAATAACAATCTTAGCTCTAACATTACAGGTTACCCCAATGCAATATCTACGGGATAAACTCAATCGTTACGTATTTATTGTACTGAATAGACTGAGTCACATTAATCTGCAATAGAAACACCCTGGCGGCATAATATCACGCGTATGTACCATCTCATGTAATATTTTATTTAGTTACTAATTTACTAATGATGTCGATAGATGGCGTTTGACGGCTTTGCATTCATGAATATTTACAAACCTCAAAAATTTTTGTACGGCGCGAGAAGATTTTAACCAATGACGATAGATGGCGCTTTTCCACGTCTTATGAAAATCCCAAATATTTTACGGGACCCTATTTTTTTTTAAATAAAATTTAGCCTATGTTACTCGTGAGTAATGTAGCTTTCGAATGGTGAAAGAATTTTGAAAACCGGTCCAGTATTATCCATTACAACCAAACAAACAAACAAAGTTTTCCTCTTTATAATATTAGTGTAGATAACACGCAATAAGTGCGAGCTAGGCAGGTAAAATCCACGCTCTCTTGTCATTTATGGTTTATGGTAGACATTTACTTCTCTAAAAGAATTCACTTACAAGAGAAATACAAAATTAACCTTAAAACTATAGATTCTTTAAAGTTTATAACAATTTTAATATTTTTTGCATACAATAGCAGTCACTCGAATATTAATATATTGGCCATTCGTGGGTACACTAAGAAAACAGTAGTTATTATTCGTAACGACAGGTCCAATTACGTATCGTATTCTAGTTTCTATGAGAATGATTACTTAAGTCACTTTTTTTTAAATAATAGTTTACTTTATAGTATCGTTTTTTTTTCATAAGGATTTTCTTAACCTGTACTTTGAATTTATGAATAGGTAGTTTCTAGGACAATCTCTTATGATTGTGGTTATTTTATTAAACATTTTAACACTATTTCCCAAGAATTACCTACCTACCTACTTTATGTAGTTTGAGATTTGGAACGGCAAGTTTATTTTTATTTCTCGTATTAAAGTTATGAGAGTCACTTTTATTACTAACTAGCTGACCTGGCGAACTTTGTTCCGCCTTAATGGCAATAAATAAGCAGACTTTTTTTTAAATTTCGAACAGGATAAAAAGTATCCTTCTCCTGGCTCTAAACTACCTTCCTGATAATTTTCAGCTAAATCGGTTCAGCCGTTCTTGAGTTATAAGTGGTGTAACTAACACGACTTTCTTTTATACACCGTGTTACTTTGCATTCTTGCCATATTCACAGAGATAAAAGTAGGGAACAATACCTATTATTTAAGATAAACAAGAGACCCCCATAAAGAAAGTACACTAAGATTTTAGTAAATTTGGTTTTTCAGTACAAATTGGAATAAACCCATTTTGTCTCATACGTTCTACAGGTGCAAGTGGAATAAACCTAGTGGGCGTGGCCTAGTTCTTAATAATCTGTTGTTTTATGGCTCTGGGTACCAGCCTTTTTATCCAGTCATAATAATTATTTTAAAATACTCTTCAGTTGATTTCAGATTTTCCTTTCTACTTTACGGGCTTAGGACCGTCAAAAATACGTAATAATTATTAGGGTTTTAATTAATTTTAACATTGTACCCTATTTTTACAAATTAATAAAATAAGTATGAAATGAAATCACCTTATTCACAATTAATTATTTATTTATAAGTTCCTACTTACAAAGTTTACGTACTGCGAAGCAAGTGTTCAAAGTGTCCTCCGTTCTGAAGAAGGCACAGTCTAGCACGGCGAAGCGTAGGTTTTTCGCTTTAGTTTTCGCAACACATAAACGATTTGTCTCACAGTTTCACTAAAACAATCCTTTCATGTAACGCGTTTACACTGTTTATCTCTTCTGCGCATACCAGTCGTTTCAAGTCACTCCAAAAATCCATTGGTGTCAGGTCCGAGGATCGTGGTGGCCAAGCTACTGGACCACTTGTCCAATCCACTGTTCACCAAACGTATTATTCGCGCACTTGACGTCCTTATTGTGGGGGAGCACCATCCTGCTGCTACTAGAGCATTTGGTGTAACGCTAAGGGTACGTCATCAAGCATTTCGTCTAAGACGTCTTGCAGACACTCCAAGCACCATTTTGATTAAATTATTCGTTGTTTGAATACTCTTCAGACATTTTTGTATTATTTATAACGTGATTTCTCAGCGTGATTTGTGATTGATGGATTTCTCAGTTTTTTCCAAGTGTCAAAAAGACATTTTAAAGACAATTGATTGCAATAGATATAGTTCCAAAATACTGGACTGTCCTGTCGATGACATTGACAGTGGGGCGCCACCGTCAATACCGGATCGCTGGTTCAGATTTTTGCCATGTTGGAAACCATATAGTTGAACGATGGTAGCGCCCCCCTGTCATTGAGTT
Source organism: Ostrinia furnacalis (assembly GCF_004193835.3). Classification (NCBI taxonomy): domain Eukaryota; kingdom Metazoa; phylum Arthropoda; class Insecta; order Lepidoptera; family Crambidae; genus Ostrinia; species Ostrinia furnacalis. The sequence continues at coordinate 4,431 of NW_021133030.1, forward strand.
TGGTGGGACAGTTCACCGTGGGTCATCTATATTTAAAAATACAATAAAAAGTAAAAAAGTCTTCATCGCCATCGCCAACAAGTGATGTGCATGCGTTACGATAATTAGTGATGTGTTTAACAGATTATCGATAAAATAAAATACTCAAGATTAAAAAAAAAATTTTTCGGGTATTATTTTTTTAGGGATTTGTGTTCAGTATCAGTAATATAGTAACCTCTGTAAATATGGCAAGAATGCAAAGTAACACCCTGTATATATAGAATGTATTTAGGTTGAATGTACTGTAGTGGTCTTCTTCAGACGTTGACGTTGGCTTATGTAAGGCTTCCATCGTCCATGGGAGGAACGTTTGACGCTGACCTCGTACGCCGCGTACAGCTTCTAAGGAAACCATAGCCTTACATCAAAAAATGATGTGGCTAACTCAATTTTGTAGCTTTTGAGGTTGATTTCGTGTTGAGAGTATGTGGTACTTACCTAATGCGAAGAATAATACCGCAGTTCCAAATCCGTGCATTTATTTCCACACAAACGAAGGTAATACACACACGCCACACGCCATGTCAATAACACAAGAAGGAGAAGCGATGGTTCACTGCGAAGAAAGTATAGAACACACAAAAACGGGAAGATCGGAGCTAATTAAAGTACGCGTCACTAACAATATGCACAAGCGGGTAGCGAGAAGAAAAGCCGGCGCGCACGAGGGACGCGCGGTCGGTGCGGAGCAGTGATGCTAACTGACATAAAAAATAACTCCAAATTATTGTTTTCTGACTTAGGAGTTGCAATAAATGGCAATGGAATAACTTTTTATATAGCCCAAACTCGAAAATCGCACACTGCTTTTTAGATTTTTTTTGTCTCTGACGGAAAAATTACAATAGTAGGTAATTTTATACAGGGTGGAATTTTGTAATGCCACCTGGAGGGAAAGTACCAGTATTAAACTGTAGATAGAAAATGTTACTCAAAGAAAACATTCCTTTATTAATTTATGAAAAGAAAGAGAACTGCATTCAAAAAATTTCGAAAATTTTACAAAAATTGTATTTTGATTTAATTGTATATTAGTAAGAGTAAGATATTATAGACTTGAGTATTTGATACGAATTTCAATTAAACACCTCTACGCGTTCATGAGGAAAGGAGTAGTAAGTTTCAATTATTATTAAAACTAGAGATGCACCGAATGTTCGGTTGAATATTCGTATTCGGTACATTCGGCATATTTTTTTCATGTTCGTATTCGGCCGAATGTTCGGTTGAATTGCCGAATAATTACCGAATATTAAAAGTATTGTTAACAATTAAAAAAATAATATTTAATTAAACAGTTTGGTTCACTAATTACTAAATAAGTGTGGTTTATAGCGAAAGTATTTTATAGTTTTTGAAAATGAACCAGAAACTACTTGTACCAATTATTTATTGTGAAATAAAAAGATAAATTTATTTTTTATGAAATTGAAAAATTTAAGGATACTGCCAAAACTGCTTTGAGTAACAAACAACTATTTTCAGAAAACTTTTTTTAGAATAGTTGTAATGTAATAACTACTATCTTAAGGAACCAACACAAGTATTCAAATATGTTTGACGGCGGCGTCATCGCACGCCGAACTTGTTACAAACTCGTAAACAACAGCTGCACCGTACAACGTCAGAGCAAGCGCCTTTCACTTTTCCCCCACCTCCACTACGGTTGTTTTGCAACGGGTATAAATCGAGCGCGCAGCGACGGAGCAGGCAGTCTTGGCTCTGGCGCGGCACGGTGCACACCTTGTACTATTGCTAAGCTGTTCCTAGACCTATTGGATAATTAATTTAAATGTTAAGTTAATTATTATCATTAATTATTAAAATGCCCATAGGCGCTTTATAATTAATTAAAATAAAGTCACTTGTGGTTAAAGCCTGAGCATTGGCCACAATTGAAGTGTTAGCTGTACGCTACTTAATTAAGACTAATTACTGAATCACTACCATTGATTAAATTGCTGTTCTTATAATTAATAAAAATAGCTATATCTTGATATCTCTGCCTTATTAATTCATCCTGTCCGACTCACTTCCTACATCTGAAGTGGGATACGGCTCCACCCCCACATTATAGTCAGACCGACACAAGCAGTAAAATGTCTCAACAACAAATGTCTCTTTTCTCTGGCATGGAGGCCATTTTCCGCAAAATTGCAGATAGCATGAGTTCACGACAGAGCTCTTCATCTATTCCAACAATGCTGGTATCTTTTGATCCAGATGCCCCTGAGTCCGATATCACCAATTGGTGCACGTTAAGCGAAATGATTATTGAAAAAAGGAATATAGAAGGTGTTGACCTGATCATCGCACTTACACACTGCCTTAAGGGCCGTGCTGCTACCTGTCTAACAAAAATACAACCTGACAAAATTTCTTGGCCTGCCATCAAGGACATGCTTATTTCCAATTTTTCCAAACCCATGATGATGCAAGATCATTTTGACCAAATAATTAAGTTTCGCCTTGGTAATAAGGACAGCCCAGCCGAGGCAGGCTTGCGCCTTTGGCGACTTATAGAAAAAATTCCTGACGCTAACTTACCCGAACACGTTATCACAGGTTTCGTGGTATCAGTTTTATCTCAATGCAACGATACAATTCGGCTTGAACTTAATTCTGTAGTCGTGAACGATAAGCACCAACTCTTCCGTATATTGAGAGGTTTCACACTTAAAAGTTGTAATGACACTTCTGAAATTGATACTGCTGGTTCTAGTACTTTGACTGCAGAATATGTCAACTATCATGCTACTAGGTCATGTACAAGTTCAACAGATTCTGTGAATTCCATTTCCGTATATTCTGAACCTATAAATATTGTAACACAAGCTGATGCTAATGATAGTGATTAACTCATGTTTCGCAATCATTTATTGTAGGGCATAGCCGGGCCAATAATGACTAAGTAAAAAAAAAANCTGAATCACTACCATTGATTAAATTGCTGTTCTTATAATTAATAAAAATAGCTATATCTTGATATCTCTGCCTTATTAATTCATCCTGTCCGACTCACTTCCTACATGTTTATAAAATCAAATAAGTTTTTTTAAATAAATATCTATCTAGGAATGTAGGTATGCTAGTGAATGGTGAACTAGGAATTGTTATAACTATTTGTAGTTTTAATTCAATGTAAGTCAAATAAAATTCTTTAAAATCAACAATAAACAAATTATATCATCCGTTCACAAATGAAATTAAAAAACAAATTTATAGAAACTTTAAGAGTCAACATTAGTTGGTAATTTAAGTTTTAATCAAATTTGAACCGAATGATTCGGCCGAACATTCGTATTCGGTTTAATTTACATTCGGTGCATCTCTAATTAAAACTATTTTTATTTATGTGATGTTACTGAAAATTTACGGGTTTCGCAATTTTTCCATGATCTGTTGACGTTGCTTCCTACCAAATTTCAAGATTATAAGTTCACGGGAAAAGTACCCTGTAAGACTTGGCCAATTTACATAAATGAATCACTTTTTTTAAAATGCGAGCCATTATGGACTCGTCTTTTACATGAAGAATATTTTTAGTATACTAGCTTTCTAGGACTTCAAAAGTATGGATTTGGATAATCATCAGTAAGTGCACATCAAACCCAATTTCGTTCCTGACGTCTCATACAAACGTTAAGAGTTACTTAGTAAATGATAGCATTATTATTATGATTTATGAAATTTATTGTTTCGGTCTACACAACACGGCCACATTAAAATAATTACCACTTGACTAATAAAGTCTCGGCTGTTGGGAAGTGTGAAGCGGCAGTTGAGAATCGTGTCGGTTTATTTTGAGATTTGCTGTCGGGGCACTGCGGGGAAGACTGGGGCTTGGTGCAGGGGTTCCGGGGGATAGCAGTGGCGGGCGCGCAGGGGCCGCGGCGGGCGGGCGCGGCGGGCGGCGGCGCGCACGGGCTCTGCTTGGAAGGCGACGGAGAGCCGTTTCCAGGCTTAGCAGCTGGTGTCATCTCACATGGATTAGGCAGCGGAGCTGGCTTCGGGGTCGGCGGTCGTGGCCTCGGACACGTTTCAGGTTTCTTGTCTTTCGCTATCTTCACACTATCGTTCTTTCGGCAACCAGCAAGTTTCTTATGGAAACTTTTTAACGAGAGCCAGGATTCGTTTTTATTACTTTTTGGCGGAGCATTATCAGATCCAGAACAGTTCACCGTGGCGGCTTGGGGCTTACAATTTATTTTACATGAAGTTTGAGCCCCATCAAGTGAAACTCTTATGCTTACATTCTGGGCGCCTGTGGGGACGGGAATATCCAAACTACCAGAGACTGTGTTTTGGGCATCTTTCTGCGTTTGTCCTTTATCAGTCACGATCCGCCCTCGTCCAGCTTCTTGAAGAGTGTCCCTTTCCTTTAATGCTTTTTTTAACGATTCTGTGTCTGCGGTCTTTTTTGATGGGGAAGTAAGCACTGACTCGTCCTGGCCCTTCTGACAGTCTCCGAGAGCAGAGGGTGCAGCAGAGTGACTTCTGGCGGACGAATGAATGGACCGTCTACCGTCGGTCTCTTTTTTCTTCTGGGAACAACGGCTCGGTGTTCGACGTTTTAGCTTTTCGTTAAAACTTGGCTCTCGACAGACTGGAATCGCCGGATTCGGCTTCGGCTGAGTGTGACACCAGCCAGTGTCACCGGCGCGATGCGCACCCGTAGTTTCACATTTCGCTCCACAGGAACTTTTCGGGCACGAGGCATCGGAGGTTCGACTCAAGCTGAGCCGCTCCATAATTCGCGAAGCCATGTTCGTTTTGAGAGACGAGCGATCGGGAGCGCTCGGCCGGGCGGCGGCCGGGGACGCGCGCGCAGGGGAGGCCGGCGGCGGGGCGGCCGGCGGGGCCGCGGGGCGAGCGCTCCGGTCTATGTCGATGATGGTCCGGGGGACGTGCGCGCAGGGGTCGACGTGCGCGCCGCGCCGGATCGTGCACTCGGCGTCGCGCACGAGCTCCACGCAGCGCGGCGGCGGCGGCTCGCGGCCCGGCCCGCACGGCGCGGGCGGCGCGCGCTCGCACGTGAGCGCGTAGTTGCGGCCGTCGGTGGCGCGCGCGCACTCGCGCTCCGCGCCCAGCGAGTAGCCCGCCGGCGGCGGCGCGGGCACGACGTTCGACGGGCGCGCGGCCACCTCGCGCTCGTAGTCCAGGCGCCGCTCGCGCTTCGCGATCGACAGCCGTTCGGCGACTCGGTCCCTGCGGAAGCCGCAGCCCTCGGCCGTTACACACTTTTTCGGAATCTGTAAATTAAAATGATTCGTGACGAAAGAGTTTCATAAATTCTAAAATTGTATAAATCATATTGATCAATGTCGCATCGATGAATCTAGGCAGGCTCACAGGTTCGGTCGCAGCGCCACAGGTGAGCGGCGGGCTGCAGGGCGGCGGCGGGCAGGGCGGCGCGCGGCCGGCGGGCGGCGGGCAGCAGACGCGCACGGCGGCGGCGGGCAGGGCGCGCAGGGCGGCGGCGCGGCGCGGTCGCAGGAGCGGCTGGCGAGGCGCGCGCCGGCGCCGGCTCCGCTCCTCACCTCGCGCTGGACGCGCGCCCAGGCCCCGTGCGCGATGCGGAGAGCCATGGTGGAGCGTGGCGTGTGTGTGAATGATCCGACACGAAACCTTCGCGACTACAAAATTTATTTAGATGGCTACGGTATAAAACGAGTAGGCTTAGTAAGAAATTTCAAAACCGGCCAAGTGCGAGTCATACTAGCGCACGGAGGGTTCCGTGCTACGTTTTTGTTGTTGTGTGGGAGCCGCTTTAAATATTTTACAGGGTGTTTGGTGGAAGGTTAGACAAACTTCGTGAGTGTATAGGTAAGGTCATTTTAAGATCAGATCAACAAGAACAAGATCATCAGGTGATCCGTCTGCTCGTTTGCCTCCTGTCACATAAAAAAAAGAATACAAGTTCGCGCATTTGTCCCTAAATGAGCTACTATTTTTTAAGTGATAATTATTTTTGTTTTTGTTTTATATTTTCCAAAATTTGACCAAAAAACTATTCTGCGAATATGTATTTCAAGCGTCTACCTGTTGACGTTATAAATAACAACAAATTATAGTTACCTTACTATAAAAACTTGTTTTGCTCAATATAGCGGCAACAGAAATACATCATCAGTGAAAATTTTAACTGTCTTAGCTGTTCATGAGATACAGCCTGATGACACCGGCAGCGAAGTGTTAGTAAGGGCTCTTTCCCACGGAGCGGAGACATCCCGTTTTTTGCAGGAACTGTTTTTTTCGTGTTTTAATAACATTGACACGAACATCCCGTTTACAGTGCCCCGTAAAAAACCGATTTGTTTGAATTTGTAATTAACTTGTACGTTCACACGACAGTCCAGTTTGCATTACTGAATCCCGCGAAACGGGATTTCTGTGGGAAAGGGTCCTAATAGGGTTCCGTTTTTACCCTCTGGGTACGGGACCCATAAAAAGAACGTAGGTAACTATTTCCTGTTGATAGGTGAAATAATGTTTACCTATAAAAAATATGGGCTACATGAAAATTGTTTAATGTCGTCAGAACTAATCAGAAACAATCAATAGTAAGTGCAACTTCTTCCTTATTCATTCTGGACAGCGTAATCAACTCGAGTCGCAGGGCAGCCAGGTGTCTGCAGCAGCCCGGTCAGGTTGCGGCGTCGCTCGACTCCTCCAAACCTGTTGGATATTCAAATGTAAGGGCCTCCACTAAAACTTCGCTCCGTGCAAGCGCGCGAGTTTTAGCCGAGAGCTTTAGACTTTAGTACCTGGTCTACTTTCTTCCCAAATTGGCTCATTTTAACGACATAATAAAGAGGTGGATGTTATTTAAATTATTAGAATAGACTTTAATTCAATCTACGTTGTTTTTACTATGTTTTACCACAAAACTCTCGTTATCTATTTGAACAATCCTTTTTCAACCGACTTTAACAAAAGGAGGAGGTTTTCAATTCGGTTGGTATTTTTAATAAAATGATATAACACCGGGTTGATTATATTTAAATTTTCTTTAAAATATGTAAGTGGAAAAATGGAGGTAAACGAAATAGCGGATTTTGCTTTTCTACTCTTCTCTATCTCGTTCATGGTCACTAGAACAGTCCTAATGAACTGTCAATCTTCACTGACAGTATTATGGTTCGACAGGTTGTAAAACAGACACTGCGCAATCGGGCCACAAACCACAGTCACGCCACCCGGTGAGGGGCCGTAGCTCTGGCGGCCAGTGCGGCCACGGCGGCAGAGTAAATACAAATGACTAGGTCTTCTTCATAGAAACGCACCGAGCGCGGTTTGTATGTGAGCGCGCCAATATACTTACGTATGCGGCGCGCACGCACACACTGACAAAATTCGGCGCAACCACGACTGGCTCCCCGCTAATCCCCGCTAAATTTTGTCAGTGTGTGCGTGCGCGCCGCATACGTGTTGGCGCGCTCGCATACAAACCGCGCCCGTGCGTTTCTATGAAGATGACCTACTCATTTGTATTTACCTACTCTGATGGCGGCCTGCGCTCGCGCGGCACGAAAGCAAAGGACTGCGCGGGGCAGGAGTGACTACTGACGTAGATGTGGTCGGCGGCGAGCACGAGCAGCGTGCGCGGCGCGGGGGGCGCGTGTGGCTCGCGGGGCGTGAGGGGCGCGGGGGGCGGCAGCGCGGCGGCCAGCGCGGGCGCGGCGTGCGCGAGCGCGGGCCCGCGGGCGCCGCTGCGCGCGCTCCACACGCACACGGCGCCGGAGCGGCCGCCTGCTGGCCTGCCGATTGAATTAACCGTTTTAGTAACAAAACAAAAAAATCCGGAATCGATCGAGACCGAACGGGTATCGTTGTGCCCCCACCGAATGCTCGAAGTCGAAAACGGAGGGGTATAGAAGTTACAAACTGACAAAGTGTGTATGAAAATCACAACCCGGTCGAGTTAACTGCGCACCTGGCACTTGGTGTATTGAGTATTTTCATAGCATAGTTTTCGTAGTGAGAAGAATGCTATAAAATACCTTTTCTTAATTATTGGATTACAACTATTATTAAGTATGAATATTGAGACTCACGCAACTATGTAGCAGTCCGAGACAGCTGGATGCACGTAGTGAAGGTCGAACAGGGCGGGCGCGGGGTCGGGGGCGGGCGGCGCGAGGCAGCGCAGCGCGCGCAACGCCGGCAGCGCCACGCACGTGACGCGCGCGCCCGCCGTGCACGCCCACGCGCAGCGCCCGCTGATCGACGCACAGGAAAAAGTCGTTTGGCAGTGAGTTTCTGTGGTTACTTGAATCGTAATTTACATTAAGTGTTCGTGCGTGACTTGTGGGACAGAAAGTGCATAGGTCTCATTTATGATAGTCATAAATTATATTATTATTATAAATAAGATTCTTTTTTTTTTCAGCCAAATGACGTCCACTGCTGGACAAAGGCCTCCCCCAAGGTTTTCCACAATGAACGGTCCTGCGCTTCAAATTATGATTATGAGATCATAATCACAAAAGAGATTTTTTTAGGATATTTATCTATTGTAATTATAATAATAATAATAATAAGCCCCGCAGGGCAGCTTTGTGGCGAGCTGTTGGTGAGTAGCGACACCACGGGGCCAGTTGTTAATCCGAGTGCTCCCGAGAGTCGGTCAAGACCCTCGTCTTCGGCTTGCCGAAGTGGAATCCGAGAGGGTCTGCAGGACTTTCACCTCTGGCTTGCCTTAACCGGCCGGCCAGAGTGGAGTCGCTAGAGCTATATGCTCCAGGGGTGGAAGTGTTAAAGGGCATAACGCCGCGAGTAACTTCGGAGAAAGCGCAGCACACCTCTCTACACCCCTGAGCTGGCAGACGCCAATGTTGCCCCTCAGTCCGGTCTATACGACCCATGACGCCAGGGGGGGCCCATTTAGTCGCTGGCTAGTCACCGCCTGCCATTTATTCAGTCCGAGACTATGAACCAGGCAGGTGACCCGTAGTCTCCATCCATAGCCCAGTAACCAGTCCATCCATCCTTCATCCATAACCCTAGTCCATTCTCCAATAACTTCAATAGCTCCTGTGCACAGGCTGGGGATGGTCTCTGGTTACATCCCATGATATAGTCAGAGACTAGATCCAGCATGTGCACCACTTTCACTTTTGTCGATAATTTTGCGCTTAAAACGGCCTCTACGTGTTGGATCTGTATCCCCACGCAAGCCTTATAAAGGACCGGGCCACTTTTGACCCGTGAGCTCCAAAGCGTACAAACATAATAATAATAATAAATAAAAACCTTTATTCAACCAAGTTAACAACTTAGACAACATTGCCAGTGGTCCCCAAACTAGGTAACACCTGTCTCTTGGGGACTGGAGTACGAGGCTTGAAGTTAAATGGCGTTGTAAATGCACTTAATTAATCTTATCACTTAATTAATTATTTAATCTTAGTGCTTAGGTTTTGCTTCAGTTCACTCACTCAGTTTGTATGACAAGGCCGACAAGAGGCCCAGGCAGTCGGCACTCGTGCTCATGAGGTGTGCACATGGCCCGCACCGCGGCCTCGTCTAGTTCTGGTTCAGCGGCGTCGGCGTCGGGGTCGGCGGCGGCGGCGGCGGCGCGGCGGGCGGCGCGGCGGGCGGCGGCGCGCGCTCGCAGGTCGCCGGTCGCGAGGAGCGGCGGCGGCTGGAGGGCGCTCAGCCCCCACGCACGCAGTGCGCCGCTGGTTCCACTGAAACCGCACACTAGTGTCTGGAGTGTGGCGTGAGTTCTAGATTGCCCTACCTAAAGGAAAAAAAAAACATTTAAGGAAATGCATTCTTATTTCAAGGAGTACGTCGATAAAAAAGCTATCTTCGTGGGATATTATAACATTGACATCGACGGATAATTATTTATAATTATATTTCTTTCTATTGAAAATTTTATAAACCTGGCTTGAGTCACGGAGCGCCCGGTCGCCGGCGCAATCCAGCGGCGCCTCGGCCACCGCCACGTGCCTGCAACGCGCGCACAACACGTTAGCCGTGGAGAATGGAGACTACTGAACCAATACGACGCATACACCGCATACATTCATTATGTGAAAAATTTAGTTGTTTTATACATATAAGATTTATACCGTTTTGTCTAGTAAATATGACATGTAGTCATAATGTAGGTACTCGTACTAAATGTTAGGTAGCTACATAATAAATTGTTCCAAATTGTTCAAAGTTACATATAATTTAAGACTTTTGATCCAACTATATTTTACAGTTAGAATTATTATCCTCGTTGCGTGATCCTCAAGAGAAGTCACCTCAGGGCGCCTCACGTGATAGTCGCTTTCTCCTCGTTGTACACTCGCAGCAGCGGCGTTGTCACCCCTGCGTACTCCGACTGAGTCTCCTAAAAAGGAAATTTTTCGTTATTTTCTATCGGCTTCCTTATTACGTCAATATTTGTTTAGATAAGATAAGAAGCGTTTATTTGCCAGAATACAGGTTATAAAGTGAATAAAGAAACAATGTTTACGCGAGTTTATAATTATAGGAATCTGGATGATAACCGTCAATATTTGAGCGATTGCTTTAACCTCTCCTATGCTATGTCTCAAATCTGTGCAACCTCCGTCAACTGCTGTCTCAGATCTAAGACAAGACTACTTTGTCATTTTGAAACATCATTTGAAAACCGTAGCAGTTGGGGGTGCAGTTTTGCGCGGCTCAATAGCACGCCAAAGGTTAATAGTAGCAACAGAAAAGCCGGTAGCGACCTGCGTGGCCGCGTTGAGCCAGACGGTGGTGGCGTAGTGCGCGGCGCCGAGCTGGCGCAGCTCCAGCGCCACGAAGGCGGCGCCGCCCGCCCAGCAGCCGCCCGCGCCCGCGCTGCAGCCCGCGCGGCTCACCACGCACCACTCCTCCTCGCGCTCTGCGACACACGTGACCTGACCGTCGGCTCAGGGTTCTTACACACGAACAGCAAAAATAAAAAATCAAAATCAAAAATATATTTATTCAGTTTAGACCACAAGTGCTTATGAACGTCAATAGAAAATAATAAAAAAAGAAAAGGTAGCCCTTATGGAGAACTTTACATGTCTCCTTATCTTTTGGGCCCTACCAGCGCTTCGAGACAAACATGGCAAGTGCTGAGAAGAAACGCCGGAACAAACTCAGTCACCACTTATTGCCAGAAATTATCTAACGGTAAGAATAGTCAAATTTAAGTACATCAAATATGTGCAGACTGAACTGACCACGCATCTTTGCAATTTGCTGACGACGCATGTAACTGCAGTTGACGTCAGAAGGCGACGGCTAGCTGTCGACATGCCGCCGTGCTGACGACGCGTTCGCGGCTGCCGCCGGCTGGTGGCGACAGCTAGCCGCCTCCGCCATTTTGAAGGTCAACTTTCAGTAGTCCAGGAGCAAGCTTTTTAAAATAGTCGTAAGCTCGTCAAAAGACGCTATTGACATTCGAAAATAGTTATAATAATTTTTTGTTCATTTTTTCGTAATATTGGATAAAGAGTGAAAAAATGCCGTCTCGTTCTCTATTCAATAACATTTCTTCAACCCCCAATGACCGGTTCTTTCTCTTTCGTCGATGACGACGGAGTAAAAGCAACCACAGTGTTTCTTCAATGAAATCCTGTACAAAGGATTTCATTGAAGAAACACAACATTTTCAACTGGCTCCTGTACAAAGACGTACGCCGACACTGTCGCCGCAGCAAGCTGTCGACACGTCGACGGCAAGCTGCCGACAAGTGACGGCGACTGCAGTCGCTTTTGCTGTCATCAATGTGCTGCTCGTGTGTACGAGCTCTCACACTGGCGCACACGCTCAGCGGGCCGGCGCTCACCTTGCTGCTGCAGCACGAGCAGCTCCCAGCGGCGCGCGGCGGCGAGCGGGCCGGCCAGCAGCAGGCGGCGGCTGTCGGCGCGCGGCCACTCGGCGCGCGCCACGCCCCGCCAGCCGCGCGCGCGCACGCTGCGGCTCCACGCCGGGCGCCACTGGTCTTCTTCGGTTCGCTCCCAAATCTGATAATGACGAAAAATACGTGTATTATACATAGAAATAACTAATTATTATTCCAAGTTTACTCATTCATTATTTACCTAATTATATGAGAGCAAGAAGACGTATGAGTAACTTATAATAAGTATAAAGTACTTTTAGGGCCCTGCCACGCTGGTGGATTACGAGCGTTTTTAAAACAGAGTAGCACTCAAGTGTATCCGTACACCGCTCACTCAAGGCGGAAACGTTGCGCACCCGCGACGTGTTTGCCGCGCACATGCGGCGTGTTCGCTGCGGGGCCGCTCCGCAGAAAACGCTTGCAATCCGCCAGTGTGGCAGCTCACTTAACAGAGTGTATGTGTAGGTAGAATAATTAGTTTGTAAGGGCGAGGAGCGGGTGGCGTACCAGGACCGCGGCGTCGTCGGTGGCCAGCGCCAGGCGCGCGCCGCCGGGCGCCAGCGCGGCGTGCACCAGCGGCGCGCCCGCGGCCAGCCGCGCGCGCAGCTCCCAGGGCGCCGCCGCGTTCACGTACTCCGACCGCCATTCACGGCTCTCTTAAACACGCAGAAATGAAATGAAATAAAATAAAATAGACTGCATCCGTTGCTTCTTTTATATTGAAATCCTCCTGACTAACTAGTACCTATTTACCAATTTCATAGTGCAAGATACCATACTTTGATAAAAGTTCATAAAAAATATAACCCTCCTTTTGGCGCAGTCGGGTAATAGGTTCGCAAACAATCGCAGCTCTCGGCGGCTGCAGGGGAGCTTACCGTAGAGCGCGTCCAGCGAGGCTGCGCCGGGCGCGCGCGCCAGCAGGCGGCGCCACAGCGCGGGCGCGGCGGCGGCGGCGCGCCAGGCGCGGCACACGGCGCCCGCGCGCGCCAGCTCCGCGCCGCCCAGCCACGCGAACACCTCCAGCAGCGCCGCCTCGGTCAGCCCGCCCTCCGCCTGCCACACGTGCGCTTCGCAGACGTCGCTTTCGTTCTCCATCCATTGACCGTCACTTTCTCAATTTCCTCGAGTCCTTGATTTGTGCACTTTTTAAAACTTTGAAAACGCACGAAATGATTTTGTTATTTGCTTGGAACGAATGAGTACGCTTTGCGCTCTGTGGGTGAGGTGGGCGCGACGCGAGCGTGTAAATATAGTCGCGTAATAATAGCACAGTTTTACAAACTGCGGCGATAGTGCACATGCCACGTGACGGTTGCCGACGTCGCGTCCGGCGTTCGCTAGGCTGCTGCCGATGCCCATTGGTGATAGATAAGTGTTCCCAGTGAATAGTAGGTACCTATTATAGGCGGGACTGTGTTGCAGCAGTCAGGTTTAAATGTAATTGAAGGTGTCAATTATTAAACGGAATTATTGAAAATTCAACGTTATGCAAATATTCTATTAAAAAAACTTATTGAAAATTAAAACTATACCTATAAACAATAAGTACCTAATACAATTTTCTATCAAGTATTGTAAGCGTAAATAGTAAAGTTTAGAAAGCTTATTTTCCTGCAGCTGGTGACAAGGCAACAAGACAGTCGTGAATGTGTGCGCGAGGTCGGCGGTGGGCGGTCACATGCTGGCCATCTCCTTCTTGACCAGCGCCGTGTACTCGGCGGCGGCGTCGGCCAGGTCGCGGTCGCCCACGGCCGGGTCGGGCTCGCCGATGGAGTGCGTGGGGCTGCCCTCCTCCGCCTGGCGCATCTTCAGCCGGATCTCGCGCAGGCGCGCCTCCAGGATGCGCTCGCGCTTCGCCTCGCGCTCCAACATCTGGCGTGCAAGGAATGGGACGAGTCTACATTTGTACAAATGGATCAACAATAATACAACATCGAAATTGTTAAACAGAGTTAAGCTAGATACATACATCTGTAATGCGACGTACCAAGACGTCGATATAATAAGGCATCGCTGTATAAATATTATGTCGTAAAAAGGTTTTCGAAGAAACAAAATTCGATGTAACGGCTTTCGCACTCAACTTAAAAGTTAAATGTTTCTTTCATTTCTTTGTTTTGTGTTCCGAGCAGGTACAGATCATAAAGGCTGGAAAAATGGGAAAAAAGCTTATGGTATGTTTAGTACGTACAATAGTCATCAGACTCTTGTCATTCTTGTCCGATTGCGTGAGGCTGTGTGACATTTCTATCATGTAGATGTTGCCCTTGCGGCTGCCGCAAGCCGCCAGCGAGCCCTGGCGAGAGTTAAAAGTAGTTATTATTTTCATTTGGTTGACGTTTAATCCGTTTCACTTTTTTAAAGGTAATGCAGTAACTTATTATTAAGTTTATCGGATAGTCAAGCCATTATCTAGATCAGTGGTTCTTAACCGGTGGTCCGCGGACCACAAGTGGTCCACGAAGTGCACTTGCACACCTTGGTCAAAACCACTTTTAACTGATTTTTGCCGTCAAACTGGTTTACTTTTGACTGATTATGATTATGAGGTGGTCCCTGACAAGACCGAAAGGTAAATTGGTCTCTCATGACTTAAAGGTTAAGAACCACTGATCTAGATATTTAAGTCTTAAGTATTTCACGCTTTTTCAATATTATAATAAAATTATGACGGCTGAATAGTTTTATGAAAAGTAGCATAAAATATCATCTTTAAAAAAAATTAATGAAACGGGCGCAGTCTCACATACGAGGGCCTACATTATTTCTGTCCAGGGCTAAAAGTAACTGAATCATATTATTATTTTTGGTGGTAAACATGATTGGGAAGCGGCTGTATCGCGGCGTCGCGACGCATCGTACAGCCGCGGTGGAGTAAAGCAGCGGGACTGACCGCGTCCTGCATGGTGACGCGCAGCAGCGGCTCCTCGCAGGCCTGCATGGTGAGCACGGGCTCGTGCTGGCGCCGCAGCAGGTCCCACGCCGACACCAGCCCGTCCCACTGCGTCAGCAGCATCAGCGACAGTCTGCCGATACCAAATCGGTCGCTCACGTTACGGATAGGGCTTTACACAATTGCTTTTTTGTAACCTACATAAAAAAGCCATTGATTTCAGACCTTTAAAATATACCAAGTCAATAAAAATATTTATTAATAACCAGCTAATTATTTATTTAAACATTATAGACGTTTTGAACGTTTTCCATACAGTTTCGAAATGATTCGCTTAAGTTCATCAAGGAAGGACTAATTTATTTGGCGCTTTATTTATGTATACTAGCGGCCCGCCTTGGCTTCGCACGGGTAGGTAGCGGAAGCGGTAGAGGCATAAATAAAAGGAAGGATAGATTGCTGACGTTCATACACTGGTACAAACCTCGCGTAACTGAATCGCTAGATGGCGCTACTAGGCTCGGAAGAAATAAAATTATGTCCAATTCGACGAAATAATTATCATATTTCCGTGTTCTGACTTACCTATATTATATTTTATTTAATTTAATTTATTCAGTTAATAACAATCATATCTCTAACATTACAGGTTACCCCAATGCTAAAATAATAATACATAATATTTAACAATTACAATTGCCGCTATCGCTATAATATAAAATAAATAAATATTTTTTGTATCACCTATTACCCAAAAAAATACTAGGTAAATATTATTATCATAAAATTTAACTTTGATCTTGCTAATCTAAAACACGTTTTCGTAAGCTGCTGCTGGGCTGTAGTTAGAATAAATTCCGTTAGATGGCGCAATGTCATGTAAATATAACTTGATAAAATTACTAAAACAGCCGATTGTCACTGATTTGTAACGATTGATTAGTGGTTTGATCAGTCGGTGACATTTTAAAATCGATCCCCTGTAGAAAATAAAAATAATACTAACGCCCGTTTCTCATATTCAATCCTTGTCCCAATCCGGATTTCGAATTATTTTCAATCAAAATATCCACAATTTTTGATGCTTTTACACTTTAATATTGTTAAAATAGGCTTATAAACAATATGGAAATGTAAAAACATCGAAAACCGTAGATATTTTGTCCAAAAACCATAATTATTGAAATTTGACAGTATTGACGGACGGATTAGGATTAGGATTAAATATAGAAAACCAGCTATAAGTACCTACATTATTTTAACTCCTTCAAATACCTACTTAATATTCTAGTCGTCACATATTTAACTGCTCGGTTAACATTAGAAGCCCTCTAACATTAGAAGTCGGAGTACAAGGTATCGGCGACGATAATAATTTTACGCGAGGTAAAAACCAATCAAAATCAAAATTATTTAAGTATTCAGTTTAGACCACAAGTGGCACTTATGATGAATGTATGACGTTAGCAATCTATCCTTCCTCATTTATCTATGTATGGTATCAGTCAGCTGTAACGTTGCGGGTACTGGTAGAGGTAGAGCGGAGTCAGACCTGGTCGGGCTCCAGTCGCCGTCGGTGATCTTGTGGCGCTGCGGCGGCGAGAATATGACGGCGGACTCGCGGCAGTCCTCGCTCCACACGCGCGCCGTCCAGTCGCCCACCGTCAGGAAGTTCTTCAGGAAGCCGGGGTTGCGCCGCAGCGCCCACACCGGGCCCAGGTGGGCGTCGAACTGAGCAAATGTAAAATATATATCATTCAAGTAGCGCCACAAAGAAAGGAGGTGATTGAAGAGCGAGCGATTTGTGAGATCTAACGGCTTGTATGCATAACTTCTTAATGTCTCCCCATCCCATAAATCCAAGGCGTCGTTGTCCAATCCAATCCAATGTAGTAGACCACTAAACTACTACACGAAACTACTAGCACACACTTACCTTTCCTGGGAGTTTGTCCAGAGGCGTCTTTCCCTTACGGTTCCCACCGATCACGCAGCCATTCTCAGTCCCAACCATGAATCGCGTTGGAATCGTGGGCTCATATTCTAGTGCGCTGATTCCGAACGATGACGCCATATTTGGGACGTCATTCGCCGACTTGACCAAGTCAATGATCATTTCCTCCGTGTAGTCGTTCATGTTGCGGCAGTCCCACCACTTGCACGCTCCATCGGGGCTGGCGGAGAAAAATTCTTGGCCGGATTTGGAAGAAATGAATAGGACGTTTCGAACTAAATCACGATGAGCCACGTGGGGAGGGCAAGTGTTGACGGGCGGGCCGCCCTTGCGGCGGTCCCAGACGGCCACCTGCCCGTTGACGAGCGCGCCCGCCAGCACGTTGTGGTCGCGCGGGTTGTACTGCAGGTCGAGCAGCGTGCAGGGCGGCGTGACGGCGAGCAGCGGCAGGTTCGCGTTTTCCAAATCCCAGAAGAAGGCGTCGACGGAGCCGCGCGGGATGCGGTTGAAGTCGACGTCGACGTAGCTGACGGCGAAGTGGTGGCCGCCGTCGGGGTCCCAGGCCACGGAGCTGACGGGCCGGCCGGCGCCGGGCGCGCTCGGGTCGCGGTACACGTTCACGGTGCGCATGCTGTTCCGCTCCACGGCGGGCAGCGCGCTCATCTCCGCGTAGTACGTTTCGTACATGTCGATTGCATTATTTTGTAATACGTAGTGCTCCATACCCTAAAAAGCAAGATCAAAACAAATAAACAATTAAAACCTGAATTTACTTCAATAAATTATGTAATAAAAATATGACGTACTCCAGCAAGTGACATGACACAGTGTATGTAGCCGTCGTCCTTTTCAACTTTGCGCCGATAGCGCTGCGTGGCCTCGGGGTCGATGACGTTGACGTCCTTGGGCCAGCCGCCCTCGGCGTGGTTGGCGCCACTCGTGGAGTACTCCGCCCTGCCAACCGTACTTTCAATTAATCTGTTTTAAATGAGTGAATGAGAAAGCGAGTTCTATAAAATTTCTTTTTTCTTCTCGCTAGCTTCTAGCGCAAGCTATAACAAACCTGGCGTCAGACTTTACGAGCTGCTATTATAACGGGATGACTAACTAAACTGGCAGTCTGACATGACTCAATCAGTACGGCGGGCGGGCCCCTTATGAAGAAATAAACCAAACTGTTTATTCTAGTTTGCGGAGCAGGTTGTATACCGTCCGAGTGCCATTCCAAGGTGCGTTGCACAAGCTTGGAGTCGAAGCATCTTTGGACGCTGGCGCTCACCGGATGGTGTTGACGTGGTTCTCGGAGAAGAAGGGCGTGTTCTGCGTGGGCTGGTGCACGGGGTTGCGCAGGATGTACAGCTTCTGCTCCTTCTCGTTGGCGGCCACGGAGTCGCACATCTCGGGGCCCTGCTCGCAGAACAGCGGCTGCCGCCCGAAGCTGCATCGCACCTTTGTGTATTGATATGTTATTTCCATGGTCAAAATATGTAAAATATTACGAATGTATAAATCTCAAAACATCTGATTCTGCCGTCTTCATTGACAATGTCATGTGATGTCATGTCATAAAATTGCAGTGTCATGATTTTTTAACATGCATGTCCATTTGTATACAGCCTTATCACCTCAAACGCAAAACAGGGTTTGAAAAAAAAAATGGTTAGATAGCTGTCAAAACACAAGTAAAAAAATGATGCTTGAATTGGCTTGAATTTCTTTGAATTCTCAACCTTTGATAATTATAAATGATATTACTTATAATATGATATTTGGATGACTATGGTTCTATTTTCGCAGCCGATTGCAGCAAAAATGCACAAACAAGATTTGTCTTCTGAAGTGATGTGCGAAGCAGAGGTGTAGATGGTCAGGAGTCAGGTGCTCGCCGATGACGAGCCGCGATGGGGCTGGACCAGTTCCCGATGTTCCGCCTGGCGACGCTGCTGGCGCGCCAGCTCAGCTCGCCGGTCGCGGCGCGGATCAAGGTAGCGGGCTCGAGGGGGCAGTCAGTCAATAATACTATATGTTTAGTGAACAGAATATGTAGGTACTTCATATAAATTAGAACAGTATACATTTTAAATGTTATCCAAGGAATAATTAAATTTTAAAAAATCATACTAAGTAAAAATACACATAGGACCTACTTCGTTCGTTCGTTTGTTTCAGCCGAAAGACGTCCACTGCTGGACAATGGCCTCCCCCAAGGATTTCCACAAAGACCGGTCCTGCGCCGCTCGCTTCCAGGCGCCTCCCGCGACCTTTACCAGATCGTCAGTCCACCTAGTGGGAGGCCTGCCCACGCTACGTCTTCCGGCTCGGCATACCTACTTACCCTGATTAAATAAGTTTGCAAGAAGAGTCAGGCTCAGGCGCTGCGCAGGCGTTCGCGACGCGGCACCCGTGGGCGCGGCGCGCGCTGGTGGCCGGCACGGGCCGCGCCTACCGCGCCGCCGAGCTGCGCTGCAAGCTGTGGCTGCTGCGACTGGCCGCGCCGCCGCGCGCGCCGCCGCTGTCGCAGGCCGAGGCCGTGCAGGTCGGCGCCGACATCCTCGGTAGGTACTCCTTTTCCAATTCCAATCATTCGGTAGTGTGAAGGCCCCTTCAATCCCATCCCAACTAATATTATAAATGCGAAAGTAACTCTGTCTGTCTGTCTGTCTGTCTGTCTGTCTGTCTGTCTGTCTGTCTGTCTGTCTGTTACGCTTTCCCGCTTAAACCTCGCAACCGATTTTGATGAAATTTGGCATAGAGATAGTTTGAGTCCCGGGAAAGAACATAGGATAGTTTTTATCCCGGTATTTTCAACAGGGACGCGCGCGATAAAGTTTTTCTGTGACAGACAAAATTCCACGCGGGCGAAGCCGCGGGCGGAAAGCTAGTTTACAAATATGTGCGAGTACTTAGGTTAGCTCGTTCTACCACTACTTTGGGATAAATAATAGACGTGTAATAGATGATCGAGGAAAAGAAGTGATAACGGTTGATACTAAGAACACAGTCATAATAATATTAGGCAACTATTCCCCACATCTAGTTAAAATGTATTTTAGGTTTCTTGACACATTCGTATCAAAATATGAAAGTACATAATAAATGTACACTGGTATAATTATTTTTCATACTTTAATATTATTATTTTAGGTGAAATGATCATATTCAGTTTGGGCGCTGCCATAGTGACATTTGAATATAACAGACAAGCATATAACAAAGAACTTAAGGTAATGATGTGTTTATTATTTTAAAGGACACTACGTACCATATATTTCAAACCAGCACAGAATAAGTAATAGTACAGGTACAGAAGGATTACTCCGCAAGACGATTTAAATAAATGCGAGTCTTGCTACGACGCGATACAGTGGAATTCAGCTCGCACAGCACTACG
The DNA here is from genome assembly GCF_004193835.3 of Ostrinia furnacalis. Taxonomy (NCBI): domain Eukaryota; kingdom Metazoa; phylum Arthropoda; class Insecta; order Lepidoptera; family Crambidae; genus Ostrinia; species Ostrinia furnacalis. The sequence goes on from NW_021133030.1 coordinate 24,581, forward strand.
TACCTACAATTTTATTCACCTACAAGTTTTGTCTCTTTCTATCGCGTGCCTCTGAACTCTTCTTACGCTGTTAGGGTTGCTGTCTAGTGAAAAAATAATTAATCTACTTATTTGTAATGAGGTACGTATGTAGGTAAGTACGCATTCATTACGGAAAACCTTGGGAGAGGCCTTTGTCCAGTAGTGGACGTCATTTGGCTGAAACGAACGAACGCATTCTGAGCAGTAAGTAGTCATGGTAGGTTAGGTTCCTATACTATCCTAAGAATTATTGATTCTACATGGCCACCATACCTTTCAGGCTGAAAGTTTCAGCATCTTTGAGAAGCGAAAAAAAAAGATAAATCCGGTAGATTTATTTTCGAATTTAAACACCCGAACGCCGCACAATATTTCTTTCTCTTTATGTCCATTTTTAAATAATACTTCGATTATAGAATTAGGTACTACAACGCACGCCAGCGTCCTGACGGGCGCGCGTGTGACACTCGACTGATATAATACCCGCCGGCGGGGCGCTTCGCTGTAGGTAATTATCGGATGTACCGCGCGGAGTGAGACAGGCCTGAAACCAGTCAAAAGAAGGTAGGTAATAAAATCAAGTCCAAAATAAGTTTAAATGTAACCTAAGTTTTGAGACAAATAAATACTGTCTATTTAAAATGCAGACAAATAATCACGTTATTTACTTAAACAAAACTGTGAAATAAATAAAATAATATAAATTATTACAATCATAATCATAATGAGAGAAGCGTACAGTCATTGTTTCACACAAACACACATTTGGACATTAGACAGACATAGTTGTAATGACTATTAATTTGTTTGTATAGGCGAGATAAAATAACAAAGCTTCAGGCAAGAGATACACAAGTCATTTACTGGGAGGCATGAACCAGCAGCGACACATTATTATTGCTACATTGTACCTATAACCCGTTTTCAGGAGTTGGATGAAAAATCCCAGTGGGTAGCGGTGCAGGTGGGACTCGCGGAGCTGCAGCGCGAGGTGGCGCTCCAGCAGGACGAGCTGGACCGCCTGCACGCCGCCCTGCGCGAGCTGGCCGCCGCCCCGCCGCCGCCGCCTCCGCCGCCGCCGCCGCCGCCGGCCGCCGGCCGCGGGCCTACAGCCGCAGCCGAAGGATCCATACCGCCGACAGCTCCGGCATCCACGCCATCGATTAAACGTCGTCCTCCACATTGTTAACACACTCTTATTGGTAAACAATCAATTTTATATTAGTAATATAACTTATTCATTTATTAAAATAAAACTTTGTACTTTCATTTCTTTTAGGAAAATCAGACTTTTTACCAATGTTTAACCCTAAACACCAAAACGTCACAGCTACAAAGTGGACAGACTAATCGTGGCAAATAATAACCGGTTGTTCTCAAGAAGAGTCTGTATATTTTAATCCTAGGATTCCCCTACACCATCAAATCACCCCTTCGAATTCAAGAGAGTGCAGATTCCCATCAAAGCATGCTTCGCCATGACCTTATACAAAGCTCAAGGTTAAACTCGGGGTCTCCGCTAAAGCTATTAACCTCGGAGCGGGTGCCGCCTACAGATGCATGACGGGCCATGCCGCGGGCATCCGCTAGCGCTGCATAAACTAATTTTGGTTCAAGATCTTTTTCTCATCTGGGGGCACGGCGGTGCCCCCGCCAAGTAGAGCGCGAAGCAAACACTGCCGTACTATCTATCTTTGCTGGAACCATTTCGCCGCATTTTCAGGCCCCTATTTGAGAACCTCTGGATAAGACCAGAACACAGAAATTTTCGTCATCCAGTAAGCTATAATCACATACTTAAAATCCAAAATTTCAAGTTTGTAGGTCATTTAGTTCTGAAGTTAAGCGAAAGCAAAGTTTTGCATTTATGACACTCACTCATGATAATCAAAATAGAATTAAGTGAACTTCCCATAAACTCAGAGTGCTGAAATGGCAATGCCAGATTTTGTATGGAAAGTGGCGTCTTTTTTTTTTCGCGCGGCCATCGACCAAACTTTGTTTTTTGATTACAAAATAGTGTAATAAACCAAACTTACTATGGCATGTATACCTCTAAACTCAGTCTGAACTGAGTTACGAGCATTAGAAGTTTGATGATTTTCATACTAGATTTGCTTTTTGTGTGCAAGTTTTGTAAGAAATTGCAACAAAATATTGCGCTATTTGTTTATTGCGCTGATTCTGCTCCATACTGATGTCTGGAGCCTTTAATGGATGGTATTGTTTGTTTACACATACAATCTCACTATTTTGTTGCAATTTCTTACAAAACTTTGCGCGCAAAAAGCAAATCTAGTATGAAAATCATCAAACTTCTAATGCTCGTAACTCAGTTCAGACTGAGTTTAGAGGTATACATGCCATAGTAAGTTTGGTTTATTACACTATTTTGTAATCAAAAAACAAAGTTTGGTCGATGGCCGCGCGAAAAAAAAAAGACGCCACTTTCCATACAAAATCTGGCATTGCCATTTCAGCACTCTGAGTTTATGGGAAGTTCACTTAATTCTATTTTGATTATCATGAGTGAGTGTCATAAATGCAAAACTTTGCTTTCGCTTAACTTCAGAACTAAATGACCTACAAACTTGAAATTTTGGATTTTAAGTATGTGATTATAGCTTACTGGATGACGAAAATTTCTGTGTTCTGGTCTTATCCAGAGGTTCTCAAATAGGGGCCTGAAAATGCGGCGAAATGGTTCCAGCAAAGATAGATAGTACGGCAGTGTTTGCTTCGCGCTCTACTTGGCGGGGGCACCGCCGTGCCCCCAGATGAGAAAAAGATCTTGAACCAAAATTAGTTTATGCAGCGCTAGCGGATGCCCGCGGCATGGCCCGTCATGCATCTGTAGGCGGCACCCGCTCCGAGGTTAATAGCTTTAGCGGAGACCCCGAGTTTAACCTTGAGCTTTGTATAAGGTCATGGCGAAGCATGCTTTGATGGGAATCTGCACTCTCTTGAATTCGAAGGGGTGATTTGATGGTGTAGGGGAATCCTAGGATTAAAATATACAGACTCTTCTTGAGAACAACCGGTTATTATTTGCCACGATTAGTCTGTCCACTTTGTAGCTGTGACGTTTTGGTGTTTAGGGTTAAACATTGGTAAAAAGTCTGATTTTCCTAAAAGAAATGAAAGTACAAAGTTTTATTTTAATAAATGAATAAGTTATATTACTAATATAAAATTGATTGTTTACCAATAAGAGTGTGTTAACAATGTGGAGGACGACGTTTAATCGATGGCGTGGATGCCGGAGCTGTCGGCGGTATGGATCCTTCGGCTGCGGCTGTAGGCCCGCGGCCGGCGGCCGGCGGCGGCGGCGGCGGCGGAGGCGGCGGCGGCGGGGCGGCGGCCAGCTCGCGCAGGGCGGCGTGCAGGCGGTCCAGCTCGTCCTGCTGGAGCGCCACCTCGCGCTGCAGCTCCGCGAGTCCCACCTGCACCGCTACCCACTGGGATTTTTCATCCAACTCCTGAAAACGGGTTATAGGTACAATGTAGCAATAATAATGTGTCGCTGCTGGTTCATGCCTCCCAGTAAATGACTTGTGTATCTCTTGCCTGAAGCTTTGTTATTTTATCTCGCCTATACAAACAAATTAATAGTCATTACAACTATGTCTGTCTAATGTCCAAATGTGTGTTTGTGTGAAACAATGACTGTACGCTTCTCTCATTATGATTATGNTTTCCGGCATTGTCTTTTGGTACAGAGTTAGGGTTTAATGGCCACATAAAGCGAAAACTATAAAAACTAGGACAATCGAAGATCTGGAGTACCTGGTGACCCTGATTAGAAAACACAAGAGCCCAACCAAACTATTAGAGGTCGACATACCGCCTTTACAAAAAATATTCAACTTGGTGGGCCACTTCATTTGATGTCAAAAATGGAAGGTGTGAAGATAAGTAAGGGAGAGTCCGGTAATTTGGACCAGTTTTTTTCAATCCCATTTTACACATAGTTTTCTTTTGTTTTTGCTAATGTTCATGGTATATAATTAAAGAGAAATTATTCAACTTACTATTTCATAGGTATTAATCAACACAATTGTCGTATATTTAGCACAAATCAACAAAATACAAGTTCAGAGCATCGGTCCAATTTAGCCAACCGGTTCGATAATTTGTACCACAGGGTTACTAAATTGGATTTCAATAAATTTCAAGCCTATAAAAAAACTATGGCAAAATATTATACGATAAATTCTTAACAAATTAGGTAACGAAAAGGAACAGTAGTTAATAACATAGACAATCGATATTGTTTTACACGTTATCACGATTTTGAGTAAAAGTTTTGTAATTCTAATTATCGTAACGCACACTTGTACCTAATCTACTTTGCCAGTCTTTTGCTTTCATTTATTGTTAGTCAAACATAACTACGCTATTATAACTTCAAAATATGATTTACTAAAAAAAATTTCAAAATCCTTTGGTAAAGTTCCATACAACTTGATGTGGTACAATTTAGCCGACTAGGTGATAGTGCTTTTAAAAAATCGGTAAAAAATATAGCAAATGGCAATGCCAGATTTTGTATGGAAGGTGGCGTTTTTTTTTTTTCGCGCGGCCATCGACCAAACCTTGTTTTTTGATTACAAAATAGTGTAACAAACCAAACTTACTATGACATGTATACCTCTAAACTCAGTCGGAACTGAGTTACGAGCATCAGAAGTTTGATGATTTTCGTACTAGATTTGCTTTTTGCGCGCAAGTTTTGTAAGAAATTGCAACAAAATAGTGACATTGTATGTGTAAACAAACAATACCATCCATTAAAGGCTCCAGACATCAGTATGTAGCAGAATCAGCGCAATAAAAAAATAGCGCAATATTTTGTTGCAATTTCTAACAAAACTTGCGCGCAAAAAGCAAATCTAGTATGAAAATCATCAAACTTCTGACGCTCGTAACTCGGTTCAGACTGAGTTTAGAGGTATACATGCCATAGTAAGTTTGGTTTGTTACACTATATTGTAATCAAAAAACAAAGTTTGGTCGATGGCCGCGCGAAAAAAAAAAGACGCCACCTTCCATACAAAATCTGGCATTGCCATTTAACAAAATTACAAACTAAACATGCATTGTCAAAAGTTACTTGAAAACAATGAAAAAATACTTTTCAAAATAAAACACACGTGTTCGTTGTCACGGCAAAAACCACATGGCCGATATTAATTGAATTTAGTTGTGTATCGCTGAGTGTTGCAATTACAGACATTCAATAAATACTTTACGAAATATGAGGGTGGTACAATTTACCCGGCGGTACAATATACCGAACTCTCCCCTATCTGATGGAGAACCCTCAGCTGGTCTCAGTTGTATTGGAGATAAATGGTAATGCCCCCTTCTACTATTGGTAAAAAAAAATAGTTTCTTACTATGAGAACGTAATACAAACATTAAAAAATCATAGAAGTTGAGGGTAGTAAAAGATCATAGCGTCAGGCGTAGATGCTTAGCAAAACAAAATAATTTTCGATAAATGCGTCCGCGTGCGTTTCTAACTAAACGAAAATAAATTTCGTTTAGTTAGAAACGCACGCGGACGCTCCGCGAAGTTTTAGCGTGGTTTAGCAAAGGGAGAGGCCCAGTAGACTAGAGGGAAAGCTGCTTCTCCCACGGCCTGTTGTATGTGGCTGCTTAGAGCACAGAGAAGCCTGGTGATTGTGGCACCCGAAGGAAAAACATTGTTTACAAAGAAATACTGCGGTAGGTGTAGTTTTCGATTGCGTTGTAAAAAGATAATAGCACAGTATACAGTGTGAGTCTTGATAAAGTTCACAATGAAGAGGTAATACGATAGAGATTAACAAATAGTAATAAAAATTGGTCAAGTGTGTGTCGTGCCACGCGCAGTGTAGGGTTCCGTAGTTGTCCGTTGTTAACACAATATATTCCAGAAGCAAGCAATTACTTCATCTAAAATCACTTTTAATAAGTACTTTAATAGTATCGTGTCCCACTTAGTATTCACAAAATACATATAACAATGGGGTGAGCATGGGTGTGAAAATGAAATTCCGTTCAATTCGAAAAAAAAAAGCCTAGGTACTATTACCTATTCTGTGATATAACGACTTTTACGCGGACGAAGTCGCGGAAAAAAGCTAGAAGGTAAATAAAAATAAAGAATATTTTGTAATGCTGCTGTTTTAAATTATATTTTCCGTTTAAGAAAAGCCGTATTATTGTCGTTACTACAGTTCGCTAACCACAGCGCTCGGGCCAGGCGCGCTGGCAGCGCCGACGGCGGGCCGGGCGGCGGCGGGCCGGGGCTCGGCGGCGGGCGCGCCGTAGGGGTCGTAGCAGTACAGCCTGGTGTACATGTACGCGGTGCCCTGCAGGTGGCCCGTGCGCTTCACGTGGCCCGCCACCAGACTCTTCAGCGTCACCACGGGCGACGCGCCTACGTCGCACACCACGACTTCCGTGCCTTGGTGATGCGTATACGAAGGACATATCTGCATAAATTCGACGGATAAATTGTATCTGTTAGCCTAGGAGAAGACCACCGATTTTTAGTCGGCCGATAGTTGGGCCCGATTCTAATTTTGGAAAAATCAATCGGTGTAATGTGCGCACTTCCATAAATGCCTAAACTGATTAAATGCTCGACTAAACTATCGGCTGACCAAAAATCGCTGGACTGAGCATAGGCTTAGACTAGGCGCAGACCACCGATTTTTAGTTGGCCGATAGTTGAGCCCAAATCAAATACTTAGGTGTAATGTGCGCACTACCATACATGACCATACTGATCAAGTGCCCGACTAAACTATCGGCCGACGAAAATTCGATGGTCTGCGCCTAGGCTTACAGTCAAAACTCATAATCGTTCAAAACCACTTTTGACTGCAAAAAATCAGTCAAAAGTCTATAGAGCGGCAATACTTACGTTAGGTATCTTTGTAATTTCCCAATGGGCTTGATCAGGTTGTAACTCTTGAACTCCCAAATAGACCTCGATTCCATGTAAATATCCTGAAAATTAAATAGCAATCTTATTAATATAATGTAAATATTTTCATTTTAATATTTTTTAATTTACTTTAAATGCAATTGAGCTTACTGATAGATCCAAAGCGCGCACATTGCCATTTTGAAATTACATTTAATGGAATTCATGAAAGTTGAATAGCGTTTTATGGATTGCATATAAATTTAAGTATAAAGATAGGACCTAAACTTAAAAAACTCAACTGCGTAAAAATGAACTAAAAGGATAATTTAAACAAGACAATTCAGCCATTGATAGTGTTCACAAATGCAGTCGGAGGCATCAATGACTAATTATTTTGTTGGTGTTAAGTATTTTGATGCCTCCGACTGCATTTGTGAACACTAAGGCTGAGTGGTCTTGTTTTCTTTTTAGTTCCTTTTTACGCAGTTGGGTTTTTTGTTTATTCAAATTTCGTTTGTCACAGATCGTCATAAATTATAGCCCATACGTTATCGTGGGTTATAAACAGTAATACTGTAAAGTTTCATCAAAATCCGTTCAGTAGTTTTTGCGTGAAAGAGTATCAAACATCCAGACATCCAAACTTTCGAATTTATAATATCAGTAGGATAATTTTATTTTAATCTTTTTAGTTAAATAACATACATTTTTGTAAGCTACTTAAAAAGCCCTTTATTTTGATACCCCACTCGATAGGTTTTGAGAGAAATTTTTTTTTTTTAAAACCTGGCCCCTAAAATCCGCCAATTTGTTTTATTCAATTTTAACATAGCCAGTGTTACTTTCACGATTAAGACGGTCAAGCCGTTTAGGCTGTAGGCCGTGCCAAAGAAATATACATACATACATACACTCGAAAAACATAACCCTCCTTCTGGCGCAGTCGGGTAAAAAACAATTATAGTGAATAGGCACTTACAGGGCAGATATGTACCATCCTAGACTGCATCCCACTTAACATCAGGTGCGATTGTGGTCAAATACCTACCTTGTTATGCATAAAAAAAAAATACCCATAATTAGTATTGATTTTTTGTCGCAATTGTAGAAAACTGAAGAATTCGTATACGGGTAAATAACTAGGAATGACAAATCTCCCGTGTGAAATTTGTTTGTACTAAGTCTGACTTAATAACTAAATAACTAGCTGACTTTTTAGCTTACCTTTTTCTGCTCTAGAGCAGTAGTTGGATTCTACGCGGGCGACAGCGACAACAGCGAGCAGCGCGATCAAGGCGCTGCGGGGATACATGCTTGCGGCGGCGGCGGCGGCGGCGGCGGCGGTGGCGGCGGCGGCGGAGGCGGTGGCGGCGGCGGCGGCGGAGGCGGTGGCGGCGGCGGCGGACTCGCGGTGGAGGGAAGGAGGGGCCAGCGGGAGCGGCACCTTCTACTTAGTGACCCCTGTGTGGTTGTTTTATATACCAATCTCCAATTCCATTAAAACATGATAAAATATAAAATACAAACATACATTTGATATTATGTTGTGTTTCATTATGCGGTCAATTTAAAGCAACACCAATACTTAGCAGGCGATAAGTACCTAATAAATGAAACAAAATCAAAAAGTACCTATAATTCAATTGAATTTCAAAAAATTCAAAAAGTTTTAATCGATACAATTTTAAAGCCTAAAAATAATAAAAAATATCTAATTTTAAAATGATAAGGAACGAAGGTTCAAAAGGTGTATGAAATTGCCGTTTTGTGTGGAGAATTTAACGAAAATCATTTTTCCATACAAACGATGAATTGAGATGATGAGTATTATGATCACGTGAATCAGGGTCAAAATCGGGATTATACTGTCCCACCAAAAACATAAATGTAAAAAAGGAGAGCCAAGTTCAATAAAAAAATGTGCCTTGTAGATAAGTATATAACACACGTAGTTTTATGTGTTTACGTTAAAGAGGTTTTGAGTTAGAGAAGCGTCAAAATTGGCACCAAATGGTTCGTGTAATATTACACTTGGCGCTGGCTAGCCAGTTCCTTTGCTTGAACTTGTAGATTTTAGATATCACTAAAATCTAAAGTATAAGAGCTATATGCAATATAACTTTTTTTTTTTTTTAACATTTTTAAGTTTCCAATATTGACATTATGTATATCCCGAGAATTTTGTTTCTTTAGTACGATGACCCAAGGAAGATTCAACAAACGACGATCACGAACCACTAAATGAGTGCAAACTAGCATTAAACGGGTCTTTAAGGAAAAGTATGTACAATGCAATGTAAAATGTTAAAGTTGTTAAATAAACTTTCATTATTATTTACTTCGAGAAAAGTTAGATCCTTTGGCTTCGCCTGGCTCGACTCGGCGGGAACATTCCAGTGCTTCCAAATTTATTAAACTAAAGATTGAACGAACGAGCTTTGAAGTCATGCACTTCCATTTATCTGCTCACTACCTACAGCAAATTAGGATGGCACAATATAAAACATTATCTTTTTAAGTGTTTTATTTATTCCATCTCTATAAAATTAAATGGTATTGTTTTGCTGCAGCTAGAAGTTTACATTACGCAGTCTATTTGTCAAGGTAGCGTAAATAATTGCTTTCTAATTATTCTTATTGCATTGGACATGCCTAACTAGTAAATAATATTACGATTACGAATACCTAATGCCATTGTTTTTTTTCTTTGTATTAATTTTACACGGCTAATAAAACTTGCGTGCACAAAATAATATTATATTTTTATACATGCACTAGCGGCCGTCCGCGACTTCGTACGTGTGGATCCCGTTTTACCCCCTAAAGGGTTAAATTTTGCAAAATCCCGCCATAGTGAGCACCCACATTCTAAAAGGAACCCCCATGCAAAATTTAAGACTCCTAGCACTTGTTGTTTCTGAGATTTCGTGATGAGTGAGTGAGTCAGTCTGCCAATCAATCAGTAATCTTTCACTTTTATAGACATACTAGCTGTGCCCGCGACTTCGTACGCGTGAAAACCCGTTTTTGCAACATTTTTCATTATTGCTCTGCTCCTATTGATCGTAGCGTGATGTTGTCCTCGATAAATGGGCTATCTAACACTGAAAGATTTTTTCAAATCGGACCAGTAGTTCCGGAGATTAGCGCATTCAAGTAAACAAACAAACAAACTCTTCAGCCTTATAATATTAGTATAGATAAATATATTAAGTCGGTATAGTTAGATAGGTAGATAGAAGATATAATCACAGGGCTGAGGTCCGCGTAGATAAGTTTTGTCCGTGCCTGTAGGAATTTTCGCGATAAACTCAAATAGTATTGAACGGATTTTCTTTTAGGTATCTTTCTGTAGTAGACCGAGATTCACACGAGCCTAACCCGTGGTTAAACGATCATAGCAAATGTTGTGATAGGGATAGAGACATGCGATTTTTGGTTTTACAAAGATAATACGATAGAGAATAATAAAAAGTAATAAAAACCACCTGTTATAGGGGCATTTTTAGGAGAAATTTATCAAATAACAAAAAAAAAACACGAGTTTAAAAGCAGATTTTTTTCAAAAAGTAAGTATCATTTTTTATTATTTGTTGGCATTTTTTGTGTATTTTATGTATTTTTTTAGTATCGCCTGTTATTTAGCATTATTACTGTTTTTATTTTATCAGGATATACCGCTTAGTTTAAAAGTTATTACGTTTTCTTTACAATAAGTAATTAAAAGAAAAAAAATTCTATAAAAAATTAAAAAAAAATCTCAAAAAATTTTTGACCTCTTTTTTGTCGATAAAAATAGGTCTAGTTTCATCTATTTTTATATGTACACTTTAACGTGACTCACACTGTATAATCCAGTAGGTATTATTAAATGTATGTATAACCTTGTATTATTAATTAAATCAATAGTTACGGGCACGGTCATGCATTTTACTACCTATTTTGATCAGCTTACGGGTATAAATATTACAGCAAGGCTTGCCGCTGCTTCGTAGCTCGTGGTCCACTGGCAAAGCAGCATGTTCCTCGCAGTCGCGCTCCTGGCGCTGCTCGCCTCGGCGCGCGCGCAAGGACAATGTCAAACTGATATTACAGGTACAGAATGCTCTAAGCTAAGTGTTAGACGAAACGAGACTAAGGCTGAGTTGCACCATCTAATTTTGACAGTAACTTTAACGATAACCGATGTTTTTTGTATGGAATTTGACAGATTTTTGACGTTTGTCAAAGTTAAAGCAAGTTGGTGCAACTCATCCTTAGCTGCACCATTTCACTTTAACCGTAACTACAGGGAGATAGGTCTTTTTATGGAATAGGAGATAGGAGGTAAACACAAAATCTGTTTTGTGCATAAGATAATAAACCGGGATTACGTATACTATAACTTTAAAAATGACAAATAGTTTCTATGTATAATGCCGCCTATGTAATTTTGTCGATTAATTATAATAATAATTATTTTATGACTGATTTTTTAAAGTTGACTCGATGTATTTTCATGTGGTAGCAAGATAAACGTTTTCTATTCTATCATTTTCTATTCTATCATCTTCGATTCTACAATGGTTTTTAAAATTAGGGACCTAATTTTTTTTAATAAAGATTACTAGCAATTTGTATTGCGCAAATTACATAGTAAAAAAAAACTCATTAAAACTCATTTATTTCTGTAAATAGGCTTAAAAAAAGCACTTTTAGTACACTATGTACTAGCTTAAACCATAGTAGATTTAAAGATAACCCATCTCAAAACTGATTTAAAATGTTTGCAGGCGATACCTCTGGGAAGGTAGTTGTTCTTCGGGACCAAGTAGTGCCGGCAGGTACACGTGATATGGAAATCACTTTGGCAGCTAATGTAAGTTTTTATCGCTGAATTCATTCTGCTTACTTTTAATGATATAAGCTGAAACCCCTATTTTTACAAAAGAGTGTCCTTGATTATTATTAGTACAAAAGTGATCATGATAAATAATAAAGGACATTGTCAGAAACCGCCTAAAAAACCGCCCAAAAACATTAACCCATCATAATTATTTTCTTTTTTTTTTAATACATTAAGCACCCTTTCGTTCTAATGGACACTTAAGCATTGAAAAATTAAATAAATAAGTCTTTTAACGTTTATTCTATAATACTATTACAACTTCCGGACGTTTTGGTGCGTGGCATGGTCTAAAACCTATCAAGTTCCATAATTTTTGCCGATAAAATCTGTACGAGGCATTACCGTACTTTATTGCTGGGAGTCCATGTATAGTGATGTTCCTGCGGCCATCATAGACAATAAAATATCGATTTTGAAAATAAAAATATCTATAATACAATAGGAGTTTATTTCATGTGTCAGATGACAAGGGTGGAAACAACCTACGATTCATGTTGTTTATTTACGTGCAATATGTGGGCATATTATAAAAGTGGAATGCCGAGTTGTATTTCTAAAACTTGTTCTATTATTTTATACTATTTGGCTGCGACTCGGCGTGACGACAATACAAAACATTTTTCGCGAATCGGTGTTCATACATTCACACAATACATTAGACGCCATGTTGTCATAAACGACATATTATAAAATCGCTGTGATTTAATATTCTTAATCATTAATTTTATGGCAAGTGTCCATCAGGAATCATTGTTCTTACACACAGAATCGTATTATTTCGCTTTCGGGTAGTAATATGTCAAAATTGTTGGTTCTTAGGCGAACAATGTATGGAGAACGAACATTGTCCTTTCAGGATTCCTTCAGTCGTCTGCTTCAATTGATTTCACACAATGGCTTTAACTATCTTTCGGTATTCACTTCTCTTCAAAACTTTCTGAAATTCTAAATTGTCAACTAGATGAACGACCTTGGACTCAAGCTGCACTCCCTATTCGCCATGGTGGTTTTGGCACCCGCAAAATTTGCAACCAAATATTGCGCTATTTTTTTATTGCGCTGATTCTGATGTCTGGAGCCTTTAATGGATGGTATTGTTTGTTTAAACATATAGGATAGAATGTTGGTGAATCATGTAGTTTGAGTCATCGTGGCTTTGGTAGCTATCCTAAAAAACTGTCTGGCAAGGAGTTGGAACTGTCAAAATTGTCTGCAGGCGCTACGGCTGCTTCAGCGGAATTTAAAAAAAAGCAAATTTTCCGCTTTTGACAGCTGCTACCGTTTTGTACTTACCTTTCGGCGTGGAAATGCTGGGACCTTGGGGCCCGGAAGCCAAAAAGCTATTCACTGAGCTTTCCACTCGCATCATCGAGGTTACTGGTGACCAGATGGCCAGGTTCTACCTTGGCCAGCGTCTTAGCGATCAAACGCGGAAACGCTGCCAGCCTTCTGGGCACCGCTAACCTCACTGACGAATCTGGGGATACTTTTTTAAAGTTGTTCTTGTTTGAATAGTGTAATTGGTACTACCGTTCTATTCATGAATAAAATAAATAAATAAATAAATAAATAAATAAATAAATAAATAAATAAAGTTATTTGTTTATATTCTTTTATTTTCCTTTTTTGTAAATATAGTAGGTATTATCTATTTTATATATTATTATATTTTAGTTATTGTTTGTAAATTACCTTACTTGTAAAAATGTTTAAATCTATAATATAAAAATGAATCGCAAAATGTGTTGGTAAACGCATAGTTACTTAACTCAACAATTCCTGGATCAATTTTACCAATTCTGTAAAAAAAATGTTCGTTGAAGTCTAAGGATGGTTTTTAAGGCGAGATTTGCAAAATTCAATCCTTAAAAGGGTGGGACGAAGTTGCGGGCGACCGCTAGTTGTAAATAAATTATTTTTAATTTGATGCGTAAACGTAACGATGGCTGAATTTTTTCTTACCTGAGTAGGTACATCCTATAAAGATAAATAGTTTGGGACTCAGGGGAAAATATTAGATCGCAATGTACCTATAACTTGTTGTCGTCTCTAATGTGGTGTTTGTTTGCAGGCGTGCGCGTCGGAGCCGGGGCGGCAGCACGAGGGCACGGCGGTGACGGTGTGCGACTGGGACGCCGCGCCGCGCGTGACGATGCTGAACGTGCGACAAGCGCGCGTGACGCGCACGGGCAGCGCCGTGCAGACCGCCGTCGTGCACAGCACCGCCTACTGCAAATAAACTGCGCCTCAGTTGCTAAGACCCCAGTATTTTTATGAAGTCTCCTTACTTACCATCCTCTAGGATACAATAGTTATGATACGATTCCCACCACGTCGACGTGTCGTTCCATTTTTCATTTTGTGAAATCTAAATTAAATAACAGGTTATACATAATACTTATCATGAGAGTATCAGGGTTACTGATCACTTAGTTAGTTAGTTTACTACTGATCACTTTAATTGAAAATGGATAAGAGTTGAATTAATAAAGTTACAAAATTTAAAAACTGCTAGGTACCTACTTTTATTTTCATCCCACAGTTGAGATTCAAGCCTGTGATTGTCATAAATAATTTTTTTTTATACATTTTACAGTATATCCGGGCATGTAATGATCTAACTTTAAGGGCGTAATCTATGGACAATTTTATTGGTGAAAATACTTCAAAGGGGCTTGACCCATTTCTCGCAAAATTACAAGGATTTAAGTTTTTAATTTTTAATTTTCACCTCTTCCTCCAAAAACAAGTGAAAACGTGGGTAACTTAACACTAATATGCAAATATTTTATATCATGCGATAACCAATAAAATTATTTATTAGTGGAAGTAGAAAACTGACACAAGTTTCATATACAGTGTGAGTCACGTTAAAGTGTACATACGAAAATAGATGAAACTAGACCTATTTTTATCGACAAAAAAGAGGTCAAAAATTTTTTGAGATTTTTTTTAAATTTTTTATAGAATTTATTTTCTTCAAGTTACTTATTGTAAAGAAAACGTAACAGACACAGATTTAGACAGACAGATTTTTTTCAAAACGTATCTTTTTTAATATTTGTTGGCATTTTCTGGGTATTTCATGTATTTTTTTAGTATCGCCTGTTATTTAGCATTATTACTGTTTTTATTTTATCAGGATATACCGCTTAGTTTAAAAGTTATTACGTTTTCTTTACAATAAGTAATTGGAAGAAAAAAAATTCTATAAAAAATTAAAAAAAAACCCCAAAAATTTTTTGACCTCTTTTTTATCGATAAAAATAGGTCTAGTTTCATCTATTTTTGTATGTACACTTTAACGTGACTCACACTGTATTTTAAAAGAGTCAGGCCCTTTTCACACGTCCCGGTTGCCGGCTAACCGGCGCCGGGTACCCGGTCGTGAAGTGTATGGGCATGCCGGATTAATTACGCCGGAACATGTGAAAGCTACGTACCATGCCCATACACTTCACCACTGGATACCCGGCGCCGGTTAGCCGGCAACCGGGACGTGTGAAAAGGGCCTAAGAATGGATTTAATTAGAAAAAACCTTTTTTTTTACTTTTTTTTCAGTTATTTTCCAACAAGAAAAACCAGGTCGTTAAAGTATGTTTTAGTCTACGTCTATTAGTTTCAACCTCAGATCATAGCTATGATCTGAGGTTTCGACGTAATGGTTGAACAAAGATACCCCTTCCCAGCGGTTCCATAGCCCTGTTAGCATGCGAGAATGCACTGCCTGAAAAACCTATTCCGACTACATGACTAGCCTAGGCTAACTAGTACATTATCCTTGGACATTTTTCATTGCGCCTCTAGTCCTAAACTAAGGAAAGCTTACTTGTACATACAATGAGTACTACCTAGACAACGGATATTTATAAATATAGCTAAATACTTATTTTTGTAAATTACATACCTAAATTATTATAGATCCCATCAAAAACATAAATGTGAAATGAGAGCCAAGTTCAATATTATGATAATATGCCTTGGTTTTTGACTTCAACCCGTCCTGATTAATAACAACATAAAATATCGTTTCTTCTTATCCTACTAATATTATAAATGCGAAAGTTTGTGTTGATGTCTGGATGTTTGTTACTCTTTCACGCAAAAATAAGTATTATTGTTTGTAACCCAGATAGGTATATGCTATATACCCAGATATAGGCTATAATTTATGCCGATCTGTGATACTAAATTTCACGCGGGTGAAGCCGCGGGCAAAAGCTAGTAAACTATATTTTAGTTTTCTGTCTCGTAATAATTATGTTAAGTAAAGTGTGTAGGTATTATTTTATAACTGTTCTTGATGGACGTTTTGGGTAAAACAGTTAGGCGGTTATCACACTGCGCTGCGCTCCGCCGCGGAGCGCGTTATTTCATATAAAAAATCACGCGCGCAGACGCGTTGTCAGTGTGAAGTGCCGCGCGTGTTTTCTATACAAATTGATGTACTTGCATAGATGATTAAATCTGTCGCGGCGCAGTGTGATAACCGCCTTAGTCAACAGTAAATTAATAAATAAATAAAATAAAATAAAATATAAAAACATTGAAATCAAATCAAAAATATTTATTTGTAGAAAAAAGGTTAGGTTAGGTTAGTATGTTAGAAATCATCAGGTAGTCGGTCGGTACCACTATGTTTGGCCAACTTTTTGTGCTCTTGGTCGCGCTCGCGCCTCACAGAATGCGCTGGTGGCCGTGGGACGCCATCGCGCGGGTAATCCGCGGACAGATTGCGCTGACGTCAGCGGCCGCTGCGCTCATTACGGCAAGAAACGCTTTTGTGTCGTGTTTATTTCTCTTTTCACCGAGCACAATGGGCCATTGTAACGCCGGACGCAATCAGCAAGCGTCGACAGGTCGACACCCCTGCCTGCGACTGTTCCGCAATATCCAGTGATTTGCATCGATCGCTGCTTCAAATACCATGTTGCGTGTTTGTAATTTAAGCAAACTAGCAATGGATGTGTTTCATTCAAAACGGTTGTTTGTAACGATATAAAAAGTAGAGATGCGCTTGGCGAGCCATTGTTTCGGGATCGGGACAGTTAAGTTATATTTTTCGTGCGACTCCTTCCTGCTCACCCGCCGCCCGCCGCGATCGCCACGCCTACGCGACTGCTCTGCTTTTAGTCATAGTCATAGTCATAGTCATAGTCATATATGTTTATTGCATCATGTTGGTACATTTGGATCTTAAATATTAATACAGAGTCCCGAAACATGGCCCTGTAAGGGCATTGCAACATTATAGGTACATACAATATTAAAATCTAAATTATCAAAATAACAATATTACAGACAATTGCTTAGGTATATTTATTTATTTATCTAGATTTGAGATCAAAGAATTCTTTTAACGTGTAGAAACATTTACTTAGTAGCCATTCTTTTAATTTTTTACAAAACAAATTATCTTTTTCAATGCCTTTTATTTCCTTAGGTATCATGTTATATATTTTTATTGACATATGATAGGTTCCTGAGCTAACTAGATGTAATTTAGTGAAAGGTGGAACTAGTCTATTTCTATGTCTAAGGTTTCTTTCCTGAGGATAGAGATCTTTGGCTTGGGAATATTCATGACAATTTTTTCTCACAAGTTTACATATTTCTATAATATACAAAGAGGCGAGTGTAAGAATGTTAAGTTTTATGAAGTGAGGTCTGCAACTTTCCATATCTGTAATGTTAACGAGTATTCTAATACATCTTTTTTGCAATATAAATAATTGATTTACTTCCGTACTATTACCCCAAAGAATGATTCCGTAGTTTAACCAAGAATGAGCATATGCATAATAGGCGCTGGTTGCAGTTTTTAAATCTGTACATTTTTTTAATTCATATAGTGCATAAGTAAATTTCGATAGTTTAGCGGCTATTTTCTCTACATGTGGTTTCCAATTAACATTTGTATCTATTTCTATCCCTAACATGGTAGACGAGGTCACAAAATCTATGTTACTGTTATTAAATGTTACATCTATTTTAAGGGGTTGTTTTTGCCTTGGTTTAAATTGCAATAATTTTGTCTTGGATATGTTAATTTCTAAATTGTGGTCCTGTAACCAGTTCAATATTTTATCCAGTGTACTCTGAAGTTGCTGTTGTAGTTCTTGGCTGTTGGCACATGGAAAAACTACAGATATGTCATCAGCATATATTACACATTTGTTATCTATACACGTTGCGACATCGTTAATATAAATTATAAATAAAATACACCCTAATACACTACCCTGAGGTATTGAACGTTCTACTTGAAGTTTTTGTGATCTAATACAATTTAATATGCCAGAATTACAGTCATAATGTTCGATTTCTACAAATTGTGCTCTTTCACTTAAATACGATGCAAACCATTTGTGGGCTATTCCTCTTATACCTATATCGTAAAGTTTTTTTAATAGAATTTTATGGGAGACTCGATCGTACGCCTTACTCATATCTAACATTATTCCTATGGCATACTTATTAGTATTTATAATATTCAAAATTTCATTAACATATTTATAAACTGCTGTAATAGTGGATCTTTCTTTGCGAAATCCGTTCTGACTTTCATTAAAAACACTGTATTTTTCGCAAAAGGAGTGGAGGCGGATGGCCATTGCGGTTTCAAAAATTTTTGAAAAAGTTGACAAAAGGGATATTGGGCGAAAGTTTTGGGGTTCGTTAGCTTTAATTTTTTTAGGAATAGGTTTGACTAAGGCAATTTTTAATAAATCGGGAAACGTAGCTTGATCAAAAGATTGGTTGATTAAAAATGTAAGGGGTTCANGTAATTCATAGTCAGTCTCGTACCGGGATTCTTTTAGTCCGTACAGGACTACCGTCTTATTTTGGATGATTGGATCAGGCGCTGCGCTCGATGGGCGTGCGGCGGTCACACTGGCGTATGTTGGTTGGGATGACTTGTTTTTATTTACACTGCATGTCTCATTTACACTGCATGTCTCATTTTGTTTATTTTCTATCAATTCCTGCCGAAGTTGCATGTTTTCCTTTTCCAGCTCGCTAATTCGTTTTGTATTGTTATCTGCAGTTTTTCGTAGGGCTTTCAGTTCTGTTTCGAAGGATGAATGTTGGTTGGTCATGTTGTGTATACACGTTTGTAATAATTTTATTGTATCTGAAAGCTCACGGTCCCGGACTTCCTGTTTTACTGCTTGTGTGGATATCTGAGCCCGCAATTCTCTAAGCTCAGACAACAGAATCGCCTCCATGTTAGCATTTTGCGTCGAATGTTTCATAATGGTATCCCCGTTGGGAGGGCTGTCATCCAGAACTAGTGAATCCTCCTCATTTTGTGTCATAGAAATTTTACGTCTCAATGTTACATTATTATTGTCCGTATAGAGGTTTTCTGGTTCTCTGACTGGTGTATTTGTGTTATCTTGCCTTGGTAGGTTCGACTTACATTTCGGGCATTTCCAACATAATTTGCGTTCGGCGCTCATCAAATAAAATATCTTTTCAGATACATTAACACACAGTATGTCATATTTATCTTTACAAAGCGAACAGGTCAAAAACCGTCTATCTGTTATTTCACCGAAACAGGCTGCACATTTGGCCATCTTGCGGCGATTATACAAACTTTCACAAGATAAATCTATGGGTTTCCAAAAAGTTGAGTGCTTTTCTTAGCAGGGTGCTTGCGTTTCGTTTCGTTAACTTCACTACTTAGTACATAACGATGTCGCTAGGTGGCTTTTTGATGACTGATGGGATTTTTTATTTTTCACTTTTTAGGTTATGCGAATAATTGTCCAAAATGCTACGATATAGACACCATAACAGCCCTTCTCTTAAAGTTTCACTTTCAAAGCACTTCTTTATTCATGATTAATTCCTTGTTCATTCGGTTTTAATACACTTTCTGGCGAAATGTTCACTAAGTATTTCAATGTCAATTATCACTGTAAGTACAATATAGTTTCTTTAGATAACCCTCTCACACATATAATCCATGTTGTTTTATGGTTTAGTAACACTCACGAGAAGAATTTACGTATTTAAACATTTTATTTTTGCTAAAATAATCAGAGCTATTGTTTTCATGGCTACTAACGCCACCGAGGATGGAAGGAGGATTTAAATTGTTCCTGTTGATGATTGTATGCGAATGGACCTTTTAGGGTTGCGTAGCCAAATGGCAAAAAACGGAATCCATGGATTCGTCATGTCTGTCTGTCCGTCCGTATGTCACAGATTTTTTCCGAAACTATAAGAACTAACAAGTAGCTAGATGTATTCTGTGAACCGCATTAAGTAAGCACCGTAATATGGTGTATTCGCGGGTGAATTGCCAATGCTCCTGATATATTATGCTCCTAACCTAAGTCCTGAATCAATAATCTATACTTCTATTCGTTCATTCGTTTGAGCCGAAAGACGTCCACTGCTGGACAAAGGCCTCCCCCAAGGCATGCGTGGTCGCTTACTATGGGCCTCATAAGAAAGCTCAAGGTCACCTAAAGGGCGATGAAGCGTGCTATGCTCGGAGTTTCCCTGCGTGATCGAATCAGAAATGAGGAGATCCGTAGGAGAACCAGAGTGACTGACATAGCCCGCAGAATCGCTAAAATCAAGTGGCAGTGGGCAGGGCACATTGCTCGTAGAGCTGACGGCCGCTGGGGCAGGAAAGTTCTTGAGTGGCGACCATGAGCCGGAAGACGTAGCGTAGGCAGGCCTCCTACTAGGTGGACCGACGATCTGGTGAAGGTCGCGGGAGGCGCCTGGATGCGAGCGGCGCAGGACCGGTCTGTGTGGAAATACTTCTATACTAATATTATAATGCTGAAGAGTTTGTTTGTTTGTTTGGTTGAACGTGCTAATCTCAGGAACTACTGGACCGATTTGAAAAAATATTTTTTGTGTTTGATAGCCCATTTATTGATGGGAACGTGCGAAGTGGGTGGAAGGGGTAAAGAAAACGATCGCTGCGCTCGTCGCGGCACAAATGTGTAACATTATTGGCAAGGGAAGCAAACAAACTTGTCTTGTCATTGTCAATGTTGTTTTGATTTTATTGTGATTGTGTTAATTTATTCAATTGTATTGATGATATTGTACATGTATGTTGTGTTTTAGTTAATTTACAGCCTCCAATCTTTTCCAAGAGTAATACTGTTGTAAAAGGTAAATAAAAATCAACTTTTGAAAAACATAACTGTTTTTTATTTTATAAAAAANCTCTTCTACATTCCTCACATGCTCTGCTAGCACCAATTTTTTTCCTTTTAGCTGAGTTTGGGGTTGGAAACTTATTGTGTGTTTTACACACTCAAAACCAGTTTTTATAATGACGTCCATTTCTCCATAAACAGTTTTTATCAAATTCCATTCAACGTACCATTTATTGTCTTCTATAGTATATTTTATTTACTCTAATCAATAAAAATAAGAAAGCTGTTGTTATTTATTTTTTGACATATGCCCCTTAAAGTTTCGTTGGCAGATGGCGCTAATGTCGTGCACGTTCCCACATAACGCTAAGACGCACACTGTCACTTTCGCTTTTCAGGCGTTTTTAATTTTGTTCTGCAGATACTCGTAATTACCCCAATTTTATTTTACAATGATTATCTGATACCGATAGCGAAGTTGAAGAAGCATTACTATATTAATAGTCTTTATTAGAAGTTGACACCTATCAGGATTCTCGAGAAAACTAGAATAAATTCTGATATTGATACTTTCTTCTAAAACCTTTTTTATTATTCAAGTAGGTAGGTCAGACTAGTGGCATATTGATTATAATTAATTTTTAATTAATTTATAATTAATTTTTAATTATGTAGAACCTTTTTAACATATCCTACTTACTATTTATCTTTATTACATCTACGATTTAAAAAAACAGAAATGTCAAAGCGACAAATGACGCGATGATCGCTGATCGCTGCGTGCAGACGCTGCATAGATCGCCGCGACCAATGACAGGACGCGTTGATGTGAAGTCATCGTCAATGACATATATCTACTATAAAAACATCTTAGCTCATCGCTACAAATTTTATTCATAGACGCTGTCTGGTCGCCATCGCCATCGCCATCGTGCACGCCGGCTGCACGCGTTGGTTTGGCCGAACCTTAAGACGGGATTTTGTAAAATTCAATCCCTCAAAGGGTGATCAGGGTTTTGGTCCGGGGCCGCCTCGGGTCAGGGGCCCGTTGCATTTTGCAGCCCTGCCACCCAATAGTTACGCCACTGCCGACACACAGACACACTACCATTTTGTATTGCATTGTGTCATTGGCATCTTGTTATCGCCTCATAAAGCCGCTACCGCTGCTCCGCGTGCCATTCCTACGCGCCTAGCGGTGGGCGATTATGAATGATCGGCATAATCAATTTATTTTATGATACTAATGTTGATCATCGATTAATTATGGAATTAGTAACTAATTAATATTATATTTTCATAATCGAATGATGTTACTAATTAGAACCTGTGTTAGAACTACTTATCGTTGTGTTATCGTGTTATAGGTACATAAAGTACCTAGACATTGGTTTAGTTTGTTATTAGATTAATATAACGGCATAGATTAATAAAGCCTAGATAGTAAGTGCACGAAAAGTGTGGCAACTTTTAGTAGACCATTTTGGTCTACTTGAAAATAGAAACATTTTTGTTTTATTTAATTGACAGTTTTGTGATTTGTTTATATTATACCATGTGTACTTAACTACTAACAAAACTCGATTGTCAACTGTAGTATATACCTAATAAATAAATAAAAAAAAAATTAAACAAATATTTAAACCACCTATGAATCATTTTAATCAATCAAAGAAAGATGATCAAAGAAGTTTAGTTGTTGACCTACTAACTTCATATTAGTCGATTAGTATTAGTAACTGCTATAATCGAGATATTTCGAGACATTTTCTTAATTGCTCAACTCGTCCGCAGCCTGCAGAAACGACGCCTGCCTCCAATCACTTAACCTAAGGGTTGTTTATAACGCTGTTCTGTCCATTCAATTAATCAATCTAATCTGAATTGTTATTGATTTGCACGAGGGTCCTCTGTCTGCCGGGTTGTCAGAAAACATTGTTTTATTAAGATTGGATTTAGGGTCACGGCACGGATTTATAAGTTAAATTATACAAAAGTTGACTTTAGTAATCTGCTAAAAATGAGTAGGTACTCTAGTCTTTATGGCATAGTTAAATTGGAGAGTTTTCACTTGAAAAAAGAAAATAAACTCACTCAGCTAATCTATACTAATATTATAAACTAAAACCCCAATATGTGTTGTATACTGTGAATGTCTTAAATGTGTATTGCTGTTGGTGTACCTTTATCAATAAATAAATAAATAAATGCGAAAGTAACTCTGTCTGTCTGTCTGTCTTGCTTTCACGCCTAAATCACTGAACCGATTTTGATGTTTGGCATAGAGATAGTTTGAGTCACGGGAAAGGACAGTCTCCAGATTTTATTTGGAACTATTAACTGTTTCCGCGTACGCATGAAAATATTTTGAATAATGTTTTTGTTTGGATTATTTTTTGGATTGGCCAGGCCAATTGGACAAAAGGTCTGCAAACAAAGGATGTATGGGCCGGTGTAAGCTTGTGCTCGCAATAGGCAAAGTTGGCACTTGGCGCTGTGCCGCAAGGCGCCTCGGACGACGCTCCGGCGCAAGTTTAGACAAGCAGGACGATTCTTCCATGTTTGGACAGAAGTTAAAATGCAGATTGAACGACGATTGTATTAATACTTCAATGCATTTATTATTTAATGCCATAAGATGCAACTTTATACATAAGCCAATTTAGAAATACAGTCTAACTACTACTAACTGAACTAACTGTAACATGTTATTAAGATGACGGGTTAGGTAAGAACTGAGCA
This sequence comes from Ostrinia furnacalis, assembly GCF_004193835.3. Taxonomy (NCBI): domain Eukaryota; kingdom Metazoa; phylum Arthropoda; class Insecta; order Lepidoptera; family Crambidae; genus Ostrinia; species Ostrinia furnacalis. Next base: position 48,289 of record NW_021133030.1, read on the forward strand.
ATAAATTATGTTTTTAGTGTCTGCGTGTCTGTTTCAATAAGACATCGTAATTACTTATAAACCTTATTTACTTTTAAGTTTGGATGTTTGTCTCGTTACACGATTGATGGTATGAAATCTATGAAAATGTGAATGAATGCATTGAGTGTCATTGCGATCGATGTGGCCATGGCCTACACCGGCGCCGCGGTGGTGCAGCGGGAGCGAAGCCGCCGCATAAATGAAAATATTATTATTACAGCAAAAAAAAACATATTGATTTTTGCTTGCATGACCTGCGGCGCGTAGGAGCTTTTTACACGCAAATAAATACTTACCTACCTCAATACGATTGCATTATTCATTACTAGCTGTTGCCCGCGGCTTCACCCGCGTGAAATTCAGTTTGTCACAGATCGTCGTAAATTATAGCTTATATGTTATTCTGGGTTAGAAACAATAATACCGTAAAGTTTTATCAAAATCCGTTCAGTAGTTTTTGCGTGAAAGAGTAACAAACATCCAGACATCAGAACGGGCCGATCGAGCTTTCAGAACAAAGAAGAATTCAAAAAGATTTTAATTTTAAAAACTGATAAATAACATTGTAAATCGAAAATATGCTTATTTACATTAACAATCTCAATAAGGATCGTTAATATTAGTTTGTTAACTTGAAAAATAAATTGTAGAGAAAAAATTGTTAAACGTTTTGCTTATTATCCGAAAAATACACTATAATTAAAAAAAATAAAGTAAGTAAGTAGTCATCATAAAATACATACAGAACGTGAAAAAATTACACAGGAAAACTCACTTACCTTGAAAATGATGTGCCCGTCCTGGCAGTGCAGTGATGCTGCTTCGGCGCGGCTCGGGCGCCGACACAGCTCGTGTTACTCTCCGCACCGGGTCCTGCGGGCAATTCACAATGAGGACATGGTACTGCATTAGGCACAAACAGCAAGCTGGACAATAAATTGTTGAAATTACCATCGGCCCGTGCGCTTCGCCCGGCATCGGCGGCTGGCGGCCGCGCGGTGGCTTGAAATGACCCTCATATTCACAACCGTCAACCGGGATGCTCGAACTAAAACCTCCGCGATCCTGAGTGCTATCAACAATTTGCCTGAATACCTCCTGCACTGCGCTGCCAATACTACTGTGAACACGCTGCATGCCACTCACAAGCACATTGAATTCTCAATTTTATTAGCAAAATTGACGCGCTATTTTTGTTGATGGCCTACTCCGGCATATCACGATCATTGAATTCTGCCAAAGTCATGCTTATTAATTTGAATTTACACAAATGTAGTAAGTAATTAATTAAAATCTGGTTAAAATCTCTTTGGACTCAATTCAGCTGATTGCTAACTCTGATTGACTTTTTTTGCACTCTTTCAGGCTTGGACTGAAGCACATTAATCCTAAGGGGAGGGAGGAATTTTAATTTATAAATAAGTAATAAAAAGTATAATGATAAAAAATAAATATACTATTAATCTTAATATTATTATTATCGCTGTATCATTATTTTTTGTATAATTTGTGCCACATTTTTTAAAGAAATTAATTACCTAATACAATGTAGGTAACTTAATTTTTTTATACCTAAATCGTTATTACTTTTAGATTAAGCACTTACATTAGAGCAAAGCTTAAAATATGATAAATTAATTTTCGAAGAAAGGATGCCAAGGTAACCCTACGGTCGTTTTCAGTAAACTTAGCCACAATATTTGACTCACAATCAGTGTTACATACTTTGCAGATTGCGTAAGTGACGCACAGCTGTGCATCACGATACTTTAGCCTTGACTTGAATAATAAATAATTTTAAGAATATTAAATTCATCACTAAGCGATGGCCACTAGTGTTCTTGTACTACTTTCAATTTATTTTATTGGAACAATGATGATTGCAAAATAAATTGGAAGATACCTACATGCAGTGAGTCCACTCATAGTGAAGCCCCGGCCCACCAAGCAGCTGTTCCTTTAGGTGATCCACAACGCGTGAGAGAGTGTCGCCGCACGCCACGATATCAGCTATACCTATTATCACAGACAGTAACAGAACAGTCTTCAAATATTTTTTTGTCATGGTTTGGGCAATATAGCCCTGGCGAACTTCAAAATAGTCTTACAATAGAAAGCGTGGATTTTTTTTTTTAATTTAGAACATTCAAATGTGCTGGTTCGAAATTTGAATTCGCGCGCCGATCGCGGTCAGTGACGCGTGACGGTGAACAGTCGCAGTCGCCGCGCACCGGCCGGCCCGGCCGTCTTTCTGAATATTATTATAATACTTGTGGTAATACGTACGTTCAAGTTAAATAATGTTATGTAAAATCCTACTATGTATTATGTTCTATGTACCAGCCAGGGAAACATACATTTTTGTGTGAATAACAGTGCCGTGTCGTGATATCGATTCCAAAATTTCCAATGCTGTCTGCGGTAAGTGTTTTTTTTTATAATAAAATTGTAATGATGTTTTGATTTTTGATGGTGCTATTCAAATTACGAAACGAAAATATTATTGTGTTAAGTGTTTGTTCCTTGTTCTATAACATTTTTTGTATAAAATATTCCCTAACTGCTGCTTGCTACCTACGTTTTCATACAAAATGTAGGTAGGTGCGATGCTCACATGCGGAACTTGTCGATTCGGAATCAAATGCTTTCTAATCTCTAATTTTAGGTAGGTACATATATTTACTCAGATTATGAATATTGATATGTATTATGTATTCTGTTGTTAAACTGAGAATAATGTACGTACCTATGCGAATTTATGCCTATGTAGAGTAATGTAGACAGTGGGAAGGTGCCGTATCATTGTTTATAAACCCACCCGCCCGATCTCATACTTCATGATATTTCGTCTTAACGGCTTGTTATAGTTTGGTGTGTGATTATGTTACAATCTCTTATGGCTGGGTTGCAGCATCTTAATTTAACTTTGACAAACTTCAAAAATTTGTCAAACTCCATACAAAAAGCACCGGTTATCGTCATAGTTACCGTTAAAGTTAGGTTGTGCAACTCAACCTTAATAAAATAGATTTAATAGGAACTAAGAGATTGAAATAACCCTCCTTCTGGCGCAGTCGGGTAAAAATATTAATCTTACTATAATACTTATTATAAAATATAAATGCGAAAGTTTGTATGGATGTCTGGATGTGAACATATTTAATTTTGTTACTCTTTCACGCAAAAACTACTGAACGGATTTTGATGAAACTACAGTATTATTGTTTATAACCTAGAATAACATATTATAGGCTATATTTTATGACGATCTGTGACAAACTAAATTTCACGCGGGTGAAGCCGCGGGCAGAAGCTAGTGTCAAAATAATAGTTTGTAAGGCTAATTTTTACTGAAGCTTATGTGGATGAAGCCGCGATGAATAACTAGTAGGTATCTACTCTATAATAGGCCAAGCAAATGTTAGATACCTACTTACCTAGCCTCACCACAAAGCCACCACTGCGCTCGACCGTGTCGCTGAACATTTTTCTAATTACAGTCAGTAGGACTAAAAGTACCTACCTAGGTACGAAGTTTCTTTTTTAGGTTTAGGTTTAAGAATTTATTTCTCAAAAGAAATTGTACATTTCACTTAAAATGAGAAACAAGGTATTTCAATTATTTACAAAATAAATGTAGGTAGATCTTAAACTAAGGGCGCACGGATTAAATTGTTCACCAAACACAAGACATTCGTCGGTAGACGTGAAAAAAACAAGACACATTGACCTTATTAAGTATCACTTTTTGACTCAGGTGTAGAAGGCGATCACTTGCCATCAAGACCTTTATGCGGACCTTTGAGGAACCATTTCTTATTAGTAGGTAGGTAGGCAGTCACAGGCATTTCAAGCTTTTAGATTGGTCAAGGTGCATGTTAGTTTGAAAATATAAAATGTATTTTGAAATGAGTTTGTGTTGTTGTTTTTAGTGATACCTACTTAGCAACAAGCCCAAAAATACCTACTTTTTTATTACATTCAATTCCATTCCTAGGTCAGCAATACGATTATAAACTTTATCGTGATTTTTATAAATTTCCTCTAACGTTGTTAGTTTTATTGAAAGCCAAAAGCCGCTGAGTCAAGACCCACCTGATATTTTTTTAGTATTTTAAAAGTTAAGTAGTACTTAGTGGCCAATAAACAAGTAGTGACAACAGAGGGCCCCCGCTGAATTTAATATTCTTAAAATCAGTTTCAAGACAAGCCCTGTCGGTCTCGATGTACGCACAAGCAGTTATCTGTCCACTTGTGTATTCTTTCTGTATGTATCTATGTCTTGCCTGCTTGTATACTTTTCTTTCTAATAAAAAGTTTTCTATTCTATTCTAAGTAGTGCCATCGTCTGTGGTAGCGGCGCTGCTGCTTCTACTTCGAGTGAGAGTCTGCAGTCGAGTTCCTAAGTTCGGAACATGTCATTACACGGCTAGACTCGACGCGCGGAAAGTTGTTAATTGAAAAATGTCCGAATTGCGCGCTTAGCTAGTTAGAAGTTGCTCTGCGCTGACGTGCCTGCGAGGCTAGGGAACGCAGGAACGCTGTATTTGTATTTATTTAGTCAGAAACAAGTTTGAAATTATCATTGTTACAATAAATATCGACCTAGGTATTAGCAGGAGGAACGGCCAATGCTACAATGATGACTTAAAGTTAAAAATATGGCTTGGGAGGCAAAATAATTGCAATGTAAAATTGCAAAAAAAAGTGGTCTCAACGAAATTATGATTTAGTTATTACATCTTTACATTGTCGTCCGTTTGGTGTAATGGTTCACAACAGTCTAGTATGCCAGAGGTCGCGGGTTCGATTCTCATAACAATAGTGCACCTACCTACAAACATTTGCGTGCATGAACTTTATATTGGTCTGGGGGTTTTCTATCCACAATAATTATATTTTATGTTTAATAATAATGTTTATACAAGTATTTAATAATAATGTTTATTTATATCCGTTGTCTGGTACCCATAGTTCTTAGATTTACTTCGTTTGATAGCGTAGTGAAACTAGTGAAGACCTTCCAAGGATATTTTATTTATGTATTATATTTAATTACCAGCTTTCCGCCCGCGGCTTCGCGCGCGTGGACCCCTGAACCCTATTTTTTTCCAAAATAAAATTTAGCCTATGTTACTCGTGGATAATGTACCTAGCTTTCGAATGGTGAAAGAATTTTTAAAAACGGTCCAGTAGTTTTTGAGCATATTCATTACAACCAAACAAACAAACAAAGTTTTCCTCTTTATAATATTAGTATAGACAAAATAAACGATTTATATTAAATTAATTAGGTTACCTGCTGACTATCGAAGTTGCGATTTGTTCAATTTATAAGCATACGGCTGACGATTACCTACTATTTCAGTTGCCATCATGACAACGACGACAATACTTGATTTTTGTAATAATTCTCGAAATAATTTAGATCGTTAACAAGATCTATTTCTATCTAATACCATAAGCGAATACCAACGCTATTAAGCAATAAATCGTTAACATAAGCGAACAACACAGAGCGTTAGATATTCTATTGTTTATTTCTCAGGACAATTTTTTTTGTACACAAAAATTGCGAGTTGTTTTATCTAGAAGATTGTCGAGGTACTAACAAACGTGCGTTCTCTAGGTGGGGCGTATCAGTGACGTCATTACTGGAGGACGTGCGATGAGAACGGGACAGATATTCCCGAAGGAAATCACACGCGTCAAACGCGTTACGTCTAATGCGAACAATTTGGGGATAACGCTAACGTCTTTTGTAAATGATTTGGATTGGCAGCTGATAATCATTTATCTGAGTAGAGAGTCGCATAGATAATTTTAATTCCCTGCCCAAAGTGAACTTTTGAAACCAACGAGCGCATTCGTTTTGAGATGCAACACCACCTGCATTAATGAGAGATGCACCTACCTACTTACTATAATAACTTTTACCAGATTGCGTATGGAGGGTTCAATATGCTCTAAAGTAGGTTAAATATTTTACGGGATAACCTGCTGGTAAGATAATTAGCCAGAAAGGGACGCGCTGCTTACATTCATCATTACCAACGATGCAGAATTACTAAGGATAGGTTACTGACGTTTTCATGAGGTTTGCTTTCATTATTATGGTAAATGTTTTAACTACCCACTTGCCAGCCATGCGTAAAAGAAATCCTACATCAATAAGTGATAGAGATAAATTAAGTTTAGGCGTATACTGATTTTGAGATTTTTACGTCCATATACGGAAACAACTGAGGAAACAACCGTCAACTTTAAAGTTAATATGCTAAATGAATTAGGATGATGACTGGGTAAATAAAATCGAAATTCTATTTAGTCCGTCAGACAGATAATAATGTAAAAATATTGGACTGTCTAACTGACAAATTATTGAAATTTTGTCATGAAGCTTATTAAAATATAGCGCACTTTTAAAATTTATGAGGAGGAGGTTCACAATTCGGTGGGTTTTTTTATCTTAAATTGATTTCATGATCAAGAAATCATAGATCTAGCTTAAGAAACTGCTAAGTGGATATGTATCAACAAAGATCCACTCGGTACAAAAAGTATGACCTTTCAATTCCACTGGTAGCCCCAGCCACCTTAGCCGGCTTTTAAAACGCACTCCGCACGGCACAAAGAGACAAAGGAACACCTATGCGTGCCCGTGTCGCCGCGTCACTGCTGCCTCCACAGCTGCACAGGGGGCAGTGGCCTCACACGCAAGCGAAGGAAACTAACTAATGCGGTCAAATACCTGCCTTGGCTAGCATAAAAAAAAAAAAAACTAATATGTTATTTAGTCATTTCACTAGGTCGCATAATTTCCGAGAATTAAGCGAAAATCCGTAAAATTTTACCTTCAAACCACTTAAAGCTCAAGGGCTAAGGGCGGGGATTTTTGATATGTTCACCTCCTAACTAGTCTAAATAAGGTCCAAGTCAGAAATTGTGTTCAACGCATTTCCCTCTACACCGTCGTTAAAGCATTCATTGATTGGACTATAGGTACCTAATACCTATTGGTAATTGTCAATTTTATTCCGAAGCAGTTGTCATACAATTTACCGTGTGCGCTCTTGCAAACGCACGGCGGACGCGCGGCAGGCGTCCGGAACGAAGCGTCTAAGTTGAAAACGCCCTTAGGCTAAAATATAGAGTAGGCGTTCTATGAAAGTACATTTTTAATATCATAATTACAATTGGGGGAAATGAAAAAGAACAATAATAACACAGCGAGCCTACTGATCTCATCTGTACCTAATGTGCACAGCAACACGCGCCTAGTGCAGCCGGCGATACTCACAGAACAATGCCTCTCACGCAGCATTGTCCTAGTGTACTGCTAACTTTGAGAAAATCATCTCCGGTGCTAAGGTGTACCGATTAAAAACCTGCTTTTTTAAAAAAAAAACAACTTGATAAATCTTTATTTTTTAAATAAATCTTTGTTTTTTATGTTACGAATACGGCAATTTTTTTATTAAAAAATATTTTTACAATTTGAAGCGGCTGTTTAAAACAAACCTTTAAGCTTAGAAAGACTTACAAATCTCATGATAGCACGCTTTGTTGTGCGTTCACTGTAGATTCGGTTGGAATAACTCAAATTACGATAGGAGAAACCTCATTTCGTAACACTCTCTTCTCACTCTCTTAACTTATGAAAAAACTGTACGATCTTAGCCGAATACACCTTAGTTTATTTAAAACTAGCATCCTGCCCGTGGCTTCACCCGCGTTAAATTTTGTCTGACAGAAAAACTTTATCGCGCGCGTCCTTGTTTCAAAAACCGGGATAAAAACTATCCTATGTCCTATCTCGGGACTCAAGCTATCTCTATGCCAAATTTCATAAAAATCGGTTCAGTGGTTTAGGCGTGAATGCGATACAGACAGACAGAGTTCCTTTCGCATTTATAATATTAGTATAGATAGATACCTACCTACTAGTAGATTTAAAAACATTGACTCGAATTCTAAGTAAATTATAGAGTAAAAGTCGGTAGTAACCGTCTTTCGTCGATATGTAGTATTTCCGTGGCAAATAGTGACTGAATTGGTAAAATAAAGTTTATTAATTAAAAATAACAGCGCAACACGGTACTATTACTTATTCTGTGGCAACACTAGACTAGACAAAGTTGCAAAACTACTTTTCAACTTCCCGCAGAGACGCGAGATTAAAATATAATTAAATGAGTCGTGAATAGGGTCGGTACAGTCTAATTCGAAATATTAAAGCTAACAAGTTTCGTAATGACTCGTCGGCCGCGTTGCAGGCCAGCTCCCGCGCCGCACTCGCGCGAGCGACTCGCCCTCCTCACTTGTTTAGAACACCGAACCTTTTGTTTTACGTATTTCCTTTCCTACATCGCCACATCTGTTAAATAAACAATACCTATATTTTTTAAAATAATGATGTCGCTTTTGTAGCCCAAAAAAAAACTACTGAACGGATTTTGATGATACTTTACAGTAATATTTTTTATAACCCAGAATAACATACTATAGGCTATAATTTATGACGATCTGTGACAAACTAAATTTAACGCGGGTGAGCATAAGCGAATCTATATAAACAAAAATGAATTGATGTTCGTTAGTCTGATTAAAACTCGAGAACAGCTGGGCCGATTGAGCTAATTTTGGTTTTAAAATGTTTATCGTAGTTCAGGTTAGGTCTAAACGGTGAGCAAATCAACAGTCAACAATCAGAAACAAACTTAATCTTAGCTTGGAAAAATGTAAGGTAATCACATTTACAAAAAAACGTAAAATAAATATATTCCCATATTCGCTTTGTGGTGCAACTCTAAAAAGGGATATTAGTGTAAGGGACCTGGGGATTACACTCGATACGAAGTTGCACCTCGATGTTCACATAGAGAATATCCTAAATAAGGCCTATAAGATGTATGGTTTCGTGGCTCGTTCCGGCGTTAAGTTCAAAAAACCATCAACACTATTATATCTATTCAAGTCTCTTATTAGGTCACAAGTAGAGTATGCAGTCAGTGTCTGGAATCCTCTGTATGACAAATACACCAGTAAACTAGAATTGTTACAAAAAAAATTCTTGCGATTTGTACATTACAAATATGCCAGGAAAAGAGTACCATATCAGGAATTACTAACCGAATATAATTTACTAGACTTAAAATTGAGACGTGCACAATTGGAAGCAATGCTACTATACGACATATGTCACAACAGGTACGACTGTATCGAGTTGACTAATGAAGTGTATTATAGAGTGCCTACAAAAGCAAATATGAGATCTACACGTTGTAATGAGTTGTTCTCAACTACAGCTTGTCGGACTAATGCCGGACTACGATGTCCCATAAATAGAATGTCATTAACGCACAACAAACTTTTCAATGACTTGGACATTTTTGCCTCTACCGTTGGTAAATATAAGAAACTTGTCACAGACACCCTAATTGCCGAATTAGACAAATTAATAAACTTGACTAGCTTGTATGTATCATCATCACTAACTTTTGAGTTGTATAAATTAAATGGTATTAGAACGAGTAGAACTAGAGTATGCGCCGGATGCCTAGACAGGCTCCGCCCCATTAAACATTTGTAACCTTAAATTGTGACCAGCGTTGTTGGATTCATGATAAGCACTATCCATAAAACTAGCTTTTAAGAATACATATTGTGAATCTGTTTGCAGTCCAAAATTAATAAATAAAAAAAAAAAAAAATACGCGCGCGATATTGTTTTTCTGTGACAGACAAATACCACGCAGGCGAAGCCGCGGGCGGAAAGCTAGTAAAAAATAAAAACAACGATAAGACAGCCAACAGGGTTTCGTAGTAGCTACGAACGTTCTACAAAGTTACTACGAAGTTGCTGCTACGCGTAGCGCCGCCTGGCGCGTGGCGTCAAGATAACTCTAACTCGATCGGCATTTTCACGAGGTCACTTTAAACTTCTAACAATAGAATAACAGTCAATTTGTTTTGCAGGCGTATCGTACACTAAAAATATCGCTTAAAAATAACTGCTTCGGTTTATTTATTAAAATAATCATAATAGGTAGGTACTCGTAATATCCTACTTTTTATTTTATTTTTTATTTTTATTTTATTTATTTGGAAAACAAAACAGATTACATTCTTTACATGGTTTAAATAATACTTAAATGTAGATATAGACTAAAATGTAACCCTAAATATGTTTTCACAGATTTGTTATACATGCATTAGGTACAAAAATATATATATATAGGTAAATAAATCGGAAAGTGTTAATGCAGTAGTGTTAGTGCAGAGTAAACAAAACAAAACAAAGAGTTCCTCAACATTATTTATGACGAGTCATGGGTAGCTTGGCTGAGGGCATCCTTGACATGTTTCTTAAATGTATGCTTCCTTTGGTCGAAGATATCCAGGTGACTATCATCCAAGAATGCAAGTTCATTGTACAATCGGCACATTCTAAGAAGAGGCTGGTAGTATGAGACGTTTTTACGTTGAAGAGAAATTGAGAAGGTTTTAGGCCTGCGGGGATTGTGATTCGTGCTAAAGCTAAGTTTACCTAACAATTTGGGAGAGTATATGTGGGAGTGCAGTATTTTGTGGAGACAAATGAGCTCTTGTTCATTTCTGCGGATATGAAGTGGCACCACGTTATATTTACGTAAGCGATCCTCATATGAACGGCATTGTCTGCTGACTCCTTGTCGGTAGCTTAAGATTTTGAGAGCTTTCTTTTGGACATTTTCAAGTCTGTTGCGGTGAATAGCATAGTGAGGAGACCATACAACTGAACCGTACTCTAGTGTGCTTCTAACTAGGCTGAAGTAAAGTGTAAGGAAACTTCTTGGGTTTCTAAAACCCTTCGTGTTTCTAGAGATGAAACCTAGTAACTGTAGTGCTTTCTTGGTTATATGGTCGTAATGAGAGCGAAAGGAGAGTGTGTCATCAAAATATATACCCAAATCCCTTGTCACGTTGCTCCGATCCAGTATTTGATGGTCTATCCTGTAATCATAGTGTATTTTTCGCTTCTTTAGAGTGAAAGACATGGCAAAACATTTTTTTATATTGAGGAACATTCGATTCGACTCACACCAAACCGCAACCGCTTCAAGATCTCTCTGCATTGCTTCACAGTCTCTGGTACTGGTGATCGAGTTGAAAAGCTTTAAGTCATCGGCGTACAACAAGCAAGGGGTGGATAGATTTTNGGCCTGCGGGGATTGTGATTCGTGCTAAAGCTAAGTTTACCTAACAATTTGGGAGAGTATATGTGGGAGTGCAGTATTTTGTGGAGACAAATGAGCTCTTGTTCATTTCTGCGGATATGAAGTGGCACCACGTTATATTTACGTAAGCGATCCTCATATGAACGGCATTGTCTGCTGACTCCTTGTCGGTAGCTTAAGATTTTGAGAGCTTTCTTTTGGACATTTTCAAGTCTGTTGCGGTGAATAGCATAGTGAGGAGACCATACAACTGAACCGTACTCTAGTGTGCTTCTAACTAGGCTGAAGTAAAGTGTAAGGAAACTTCTTGGGTTTCTAAAACCCTTCGTGTTTCTAGAGATGAAACCTAGTAACTGTAGTGCTTTCTTGGTTATATGGTCGTAATGAGAGCGAAAGGAGAGTGTGTCATCAAAATATATACCCAAATCCCTTGTCACGTTGCTCCGATCCAGTATTTGATGGTCTATCCTGTAATCATAGTGTATTTTTCGCTTCTTTAGAGTGAAAGACATGGCAAAACATTTTTTTATATTGAGGAACATTCGATTCGACTCACACCAAACCGCAACCGCTTCAAGATCTCTCTGCATTGCTTCACAGTCTCTGGTACTGGTGATCGAGTTGAAAAGCTTTAAGTCATCGGCGTACAACAAGCAAGGGGTGGATAGATTTTCTACAAGGTCGTTTATGTGAATCACAAACAATAATGGGCCCAGATGAGATCCCTGAGGGACGCCTGATGTTACTGCTGCTGGTTCAGAAAGATACCCTTTAAGTGCCACTAATTGAGTTCTATTTTCAAGATACGATTGCAGCCAACGAAGCAGGTCTCCATGGAAGCCATACGCCGACAACTTCGTCACCAATATTATGTGATTAACCTTGTCGAATGCTTTTTTGAAGTCCGTGTAAACTGCATCCACCATATAGGTAAATAAATCGGAAAGTGTTAATGCAGTAGTGTTAGTGCAGAGTAAACAAAACAAAACAAAGAGTTCCTCAACATTATTTATGACGAGTCATGGGTAGCTTGGCTGAGGGCATCCTTGACATGTTTCTTAAATGTATGCTTCCTTTGGTCGAAGATATCCAGGTGACTATCATCCAAGAATGCAAGTTCATTGTACAATCGGCACATTCTAAGAAGAGGCTGGTAGTATGAGACGTTTTTACGTTGAAGAGAAATTGAGAAGGTTTTAGGCCTGCGGGGATTGTGATTCGTGCTAAAGCTAAGTTTACCTAACAATTTGGGAGAGTATATGTGGGAGTGCAGTATTTTGTGGAGACAAATGAGCTCTTGTTCATTTCTGCGGATATGAAGTGGCACCACGTTATATTTACGTAAGCGATCCTCATATGAACGGCATTGTCTGCTGACTCCTTGTCGGTAGCTTAAGATTTTGAGAGCTTTCTTTTGGACATTTTCAAGTCTGTTGCGGTGAATAGCATAGTGAGGAGACCATACAACTGAACCGTACTCTAGTGTGCTTCTAACTAGGCTGAAGTAAAGTGTAAGGAAACTTCTTGGGTTTCTAAAACCCTTCGTGTTTCTAGAGATGAAACCTAGTAACTGTAGTGCTTTCTTGGTTATATGGTCGTAATGAGAGCGAAAGGAGAGTGTGTCATCAAAATATATACCCAAATCCCTTGTCACGTTGCTCCGATCCAGTATTTGATGGTCTATCCTGTAATCATAGTGTATTTTTCGCTTCTTTAGAGTGAAAGACATGGCAAAACATTTTTTTATATTGAGGAACATTCGATTCGACTCACACCAAACCGCAACCGCTTCAAGATCTCTCTGCATTGCTTCACAGTCTCTGGTACTGGTGATCGAGTTGAAAAGCTTTAAGTCATCGGCGTACAACAAGCAAGGGGTGGATAGATTTTCTACAAGGTCGTTTATGTGAATCACAAACAATAATGGGCCCAGATGAGATCCCTGAGGGACGCCTGATGTTACTGCTGCTGGTTCAGAAAGATACCCTTTAAGTGCCACTAATTGAGTTCTATTTTCAAGATACGATTGCAGCCAACGAAGCAGGTCTCCATGGAAGCCATACGCCGACAACTTCGTCACCAATATTATGTGATTAACCTTGTCGAATGCTTTTTTGAAGTCCGTGTAAACTGCATCCACCATCCACTACTAATTTAATAAATGCGAAAGTTTGTAAGGAAGATTGTATGTTTGTTACTCTTTCACATAAAAACTACTGAACGGATTTTGATGAAACTTTACAGTATTATTGTTTAAACATATTTAGAAACATAATAAGCTATAATTTGTAATGATCTAAGAAAATTTATTTTCACACGGGCGAGGCCGAGGGCAAAAGCTAGTAGACAGGTACCTATGTTTATGGGTAAAAGACACACATCAAGGCCGCTAAAAGCCCGGTGCTTTGGTGTCGGCGGCTTTATTTCAAAAGAATCATGTCGACCACTTTACTTTTTATGACGACGTGGGTCATCAGCGAATCGGCGGGTTTGGTGTATAGCAATTTTTTTTTTTTTATCCACAACGAGGAAGCTCTTGGCCTGTATCTCACCTGATGGTAAGTGATGATCAGGCCGAAGGTGGAAGCGAGCTTCACCCGGAATCCTCAACCACGGAGGAACTGGCTATCTTACCTCTAACTGCCGGAACACAACAATGCTGTTAACATTGTTGTTATGGCGACAGACTTAGGTAAGATGGTGGTAGCTAGCCAGGCGGACTTAGAACAAGCCCTACCACCAACCAAACCGAACAGAAAAATCTGCCCCCACTGGGAATCGAACCCGGGACCTCTGCAATTATTCAACATACACAGCCCTCACACACTGACAGCGTGAAACAACTCGCGAAGTACAAACACAGCTTCACCTGTATTTGACTTATATTACGTTTAATTCCATCGCAATTGAAAGCGAACTTCCCTTTTACGTATGGTATAAGGACTAAGATCTGCGCAAGTTAGCGCCATGAATGAGTCTTCCTCGCCTCATACGAGCTTATTGAAGAAATGTTTGATGAACATATTCCAAATAATAGAGCATATCTCTTTTTAAAGTAAGTATAGAAGTATAATTTCTAACTTAAAATACTTTTTTACAATTTAATCAAATTCGAAACTCGTTTCTCCTCTTTTGCCGAATTCTTTTTGATGAATTAGTGCAAACCAGTTAGTTGTTGATTCACGTGCACATTCACTAGAATTATGAAAAGTGATCCAAATAGAAATAGTTAATCTTAAGTCACTTTTTGGACGACTTTTGCTCGCTTTAGCTTTTATTCAAATCAATTAAATTTTATTCCTACTTTTATTATTAGTGACTCACTCTATTAAATTCTAATTTTACAGCCTTTTAAATTAATATAATATGCAATATAACAATAATATTATTGACCAGCCTACTTATGTAATTTTATTGAAATACATTAAAATTGCCTTTTTGGTATCAACGACGTAATCGAAACCTATTTTCAATTAACAATGAGCAAATCGCACAGAGCGCTCCGCTCGCTCGAGTCGTCCAATCATCACACTCGAGTTCAACTTCTCGATTACCCGATATCGGCGCTTTGATGGGACCTGGCCTTTGATTAAAACCTAGGTGTATGTAATAATAGGACTTCAGTCTAGTGACATTATCGGATTTTACGTAGCTTTGAATTTTGAAAGTTCAACCAAGAAATTGATAGGAGTAGGTACTTTATCGGTACAGCGTCAAATAGTTCGTGAATCGTGACACCCAAAGTGACCACAAAGTTGATAACACAACCTTATTCCAATGGTAACAAAGTCGTGTTCCGAACTTTTTGGCCATTTTGAGTGAAACAAACTATACTATATTTACGCTGACTGTGTAGGTATTTACAATTTAGCAGGGTAACTCAACATGAGACGTAACGCGCACTTTTCCGCTGTAATGTAAAATCGAAAAACTTTGCCAATGAAACTTGAGAAAAGAGCGCAGGTTTTGGCAGACATTTAATATTTTTCTGTTAACGCGCGAAGTTGAAAGCGTGGCGGGGAAAGTAATACATTTGCACGTATCAAGTTTGACTAAAACATCACCTCCCCGCGTCTCTCGCCTCGCCTACTTCCAAGTTATTTGAAATTCCAATTTGGTTCGTACAAATGCTTAAATGCGAGTCCGTCCTCGCGGCGCGGGTCGGCGCTGGTCGGCGCGGTCGAAGCGGTCGGACGGATCGGAGCGGGTCGGAGCGGGCGGAGCGGTCGGTGACGGAGTGGTTGCCGCCCCGTGCATTAGTCTTCTAACGAGACAAATTAGAATATGGGTTAAAGCGGCGACACTTCGGATTCCTATGATTTATTCAATGTAAATTAGAGAGATGGGCTTTTCAATCATCTCATCTTAGTCAAATGTACCTGTTGGTCGCATGTATTTATAAATGATCATAGTAGACGAATTCATGTTATTTATATTAGATGGGAAAGGGTGCATTATTAAGCGAACAAGCTCTTGAACCTGTTATGGTTATTGGAATGTGACCAGTGACCACGTGAACTTTGATCGCTAAATACAACTTTGATCGCTAAATACACTTTTATTTATTATTCAAGATTTATGCTGAATATGTCAAAATCAAAGTAGGTATAAAGGTAGTTGAGATTGTTATGAAATCCTACTAATATTATAAATGTGAAAGTTTGGATGTCTGGATGTTAGTTAAGGTACTCTTTCACGCAAAAACTGCTGGAAGGATGTTGATGAAACTACAGTATTAGAAATACAGAATAACATATAGGCTATTTGTATGACGATCTGTGTCAAATTTAATTTCACGCGGGTGAAACCGCGGGCAAAAGCTAGTAAATAATATCTGACAAAACGGCCATTCTCACGATTAGGCGTTCTCAGCCTAATTACCATATCATTTTTGAAATTTGGCTTAATTGACTTAAACGCATTTAAATATGAAACACATGAAAAGTACGAATTTAACAATCGTTAAGGCGTCAAATTATTCCAAGCGGTTTTCGCGCAAATGAGACCCAAAAATTTTATAGTCACGGTAATTAGATAAGGCTAATACTTAATCTAACGGTAATTAGAAAAAAGATGTAAAATTACAAGAAAACAACATCTTGCATTGATAAATATGTATACAAATATAAAGCGTCATAAAAACGCTGTAGGTCCTACACTTAATAACCCTTTGAAAAAGGAAAACACTTGTTTCTATTATTTATTGTATCAAGATATTTTCAGTATACTGCAATAATCGAGGCTATAACAGGAACATTTAGTTTCGGCCAGAAGGGGCTACGTGGCACATTTTTTCATCAGAATCTTAATCATCATTTATTTGATTTTAATGTGGTACAAACGATTAAACGTACAGATAACGGATCAGGAGATCTCACAAATTTCATTTTTCTTTTTAATCTTTCTGCGATCAGCCATCACCCATTATCAGATTAAATTGAATTTGTAATAATGACAGTTCCAGCTCAGCATATCCTATGATTTGTCACCTCGATTCTTTTACAATAAGTTTTCAGATTGATGCTATTCGCTTTCTCCCGAGCCTAAATGCAGAATTCTTAGAATTTAGAAGGGATGCAGCAAATAGATTGCATGAAGGTCTAGTCTTTGGTTGTAAGATTTACAGGATTTTCCACACCCTCTTTGACGTTTGGTATCACTTCAATGGATTTTGTAAACCAAGGTGCTCAAGATTTTTAAAACTTTATTTTGAGAACGTTTAAGGATTTCTACATTTGCGAGTAGGCTAAGTCGATGCCATGTCTACATGGGTTTTAGGATCCATTTGTATATAGTTTGTTCNCTGACCTCCACGGTCCAGAACGCCAGATATAAAAGTGGAATATTCAAGTAAATTACTAACTGTTGACCGTTGCTGAATGAAGCCGTGTTGTGAATCAGAGATATAAGGTTTTACTTGATTATAAATATGATCAAAGACAACTGATTCGAAAAGCTTTGCCATGGCAGACAAAATACTAATGGGTCTATAATTTTCTATATTGTCTTTGTCTCCTGATTTGTGTATTGGTACCACATGCGCTGATTTCCAGTATTCTGGGAAACCAGTTACTAAGGATTTGTTGTATAGAAGCAGAAGTGGGAGGCTTAGCTCGTCAGCACATTCTCTGAGGAACCTTGGTGGGATACCGTCTGGACCAGCGCCCTTATTTGGATCCAGGTGTTTGAGCTTACCTAGTATTTCATGACGTCTTAAGGTTATCGTTGATAGTGAGCTATTCGTTTTGGGGCGTATTGTACTCGTTACGTCACATTCAGGTGCGTCTTGTTTCTCAAATACCGAGCTGAAAAATTCTGAGAATAGTTCACATATACCCCTGGCGTTCGAGGCACTCTTGTTTCCTAGTGTCATTTTCTGTGGTATACCAGAGCCGTTGCCCTTCTTAGAATTAATGTATCTCCAAAAGTGTTTTATGTCTGACTTGAGGCCTTCTTCTGTGAGCGATATGTATGAATTATAACAATTCCTCATTAGAACCTTGCATCGAGAACGGAGTAACCTGAACTCATCATAATCGCGAGGGTTTTTAAATGTTTTAAACTTCCTATGTACTTTGTTTTTTTCATGCAAACATTTGATCAAAGATGGTGTAAACCAAAGTGGAAAATGTTTATGCCTATTGCTAGCAGTGGGGGTGTATTTTTCAATAATTTGATTCAGTTCAGAGTAAAAATTAGTAGTGGCTATGTTAATATCAGCGTCTGATAGTACTGTCGGCCAATCTATATTGCGTAGTTCTTTTTTTATGCTATTGTAATCACATTTATTGAACTGTAGTCGTTTAGTTTTGCAGTTACGTTTAATCTCGTATCCTTCACTAAGGCTCAGTACCTCGAAACAAAGTGCCGGGTGATGCCTGTCAATCTTGGAAAGTGGGTCAGCCGTTGTGACACTCACGGTGAGGCATGACGATGTTAGGATGAGATCTAAGAGTCGATTATTTTCATTAGGTATGAAATTATGCTGCCACAGGTCACAGAGTGACAAGGTGTCAAGGAGCAAGGATGATTTTGGGTCTACCGCAGGGGGTAGCGCGAAATTTTGATTAGTTGAGCCTGATCGCGACCATGCTACGCTGGGAGTGTTGAAATCACCAACTATGACATAGACGTCATTGTCGTTCCCATTCAAAATGTTCTTTTGTGTGTTATTATAAAATGAGACTAGAGATGTGTAGGGTATGTCTGGAGGCAGGTAGCAGATGCACACATTAAGGGTTGGACGTGATTTACTAGTAGGCAGAATACTTATCCAGATGTCCTCTACCTCGCTTTCCCATGACGTCTGCCTAACGACGCTATACTCATTCTTAACAGCCACGAGCACACCCCCCCCACTCAGTTTATTGATACTACTATCTTCGCGGTCTCGTCTGAAGACATTGTATCTATTGTCAAATAGTTCATTGTTAAATACTGAGTGGTTAAGGTTTGTCTCAGTTAAACAAATAATATCATAATTCACATTCAGACAGCTCAAAAAGAATTCGTTAGTTTTAGATAGGATTCTATTTACATTTTGATAGAACACATGCATTATAAAAATGTGAGATCGGGTTGAATACAATCATTATGCGTTAAAAGAGAAAAACAAATAAATAAATCACTTCAAATTATCTAAGCAGTTGCGATCTTTGATTAGTANGAAAAACATTGTCTTTTCCCCTTTGGTTCACGCAATAACAAATTATTTTATTTTATGTTTCTCATCTAGAACTTACTCATTGTTTCTTTGTATTGTTTTATTACGTTTGGAATGCAAAGTATTTTTGGTCTAACTTTGGTAAGTATTAATATATTTTCCGTTAACTCTATTAAATCTATAAAAACTACTTGAGACATAAATCCGTATAAAACCGCGTGCCAAAGCGAAGCCATTTCAATGCTTTTACTTTGCTATTACAAATGAAATGTGGACGAAAGAAAATGCATTTTCAAAATGATCCGGGGTTTATTTTCTTGCTAGTATTATATAAAAGGATTTACCTAAAATGGATATGGCGGAATGTTAGAAAAGTTGTACCTAAATACCTAAATCTTACTCCTACTCTGTTTACTACATTAAATCATTTTTTTTTTATAGCAATTCAAACGTTGTGACGAGTGCGGCAAACCGCCAGTTGTACTTGCGATTGGCATAACTAGATGTCTATCAAAAAGCACTTTTGATAATGTTTAAACTAGTCCCTCCACTGGTTCAAGTGGAGGGACTAGTTTAAACCGTGGGCCGTGCAATCGGACGCAAGCCGCGTTTTTGTTCGCGCTTGCGTTAATTGCCGCACTCATTAGTGCGTAATGAGGGAGGGGGGAAGGGGAAGCTCGCGCGATTGCGCTCAAATTGACTCGCCGGACTAATTGAACAACAAACATATGGTTGATGTTCACTTATGCATGCATGAAGCATGCTTATAGAAATTATGTTTGAAGATTAATCACAGATTATTGTCATCATCATTTTCAGCCACAGAATGGCCACTGCTGAACATAGGTCGCCCCCAATGACTTCCACATCACATGGATAATATTATATCTGTAGTATAAATAAATTAGATGCTCTAAATATAGCTAATTGTTTTTTGCAGTTGGGCTTTTTGAAATGTTTGTGTTTGTTTTTGAAAGCAGTTTGAAATGTTGCATAATATTATATCGGTGGCTCGGATTTCAGAACAATTTAATATTTTTTGTGATTTTTTACCGATTTTTGCTTGAAAACCTTAATTTCAGGAAAAAACATTACATTACCTACAAGTTTGTGCGGAACCCTCAGTGCGCGAGTCCGACTCCTATTTGGCTGTCTTTTTTAACCATTTTCATTAAAAAATATGAAATTTCTGTATAAAATAGTCAATAATATACTTACCTAATATTTTAGTTGGAAAACTGTAGGTTTGGTGATGTTCAATTACCTATTGCCAGTGAATCCATGACAATATTGCAGTTGGTCCGGTTTATTCGATTTCTAATCAATGACACTATGATAATGTAATTGCTTGCGTTCATTGATTGAAATCCTGCGAGGTCATTTCAATTCCGCGTCGTTCGAACAAACAAACATTACGCTGCCATCGTTTGTAATTATTCGAGTCTGTATGTTAATTGTAATAGGACCAATAACAGCGTGGTCAGTAGAACCTATTTTTTAAAGATGTCAAAATTTAAAATAATGTATTTGTTCGTCCTAACAAGATTTATTGCGGTTAGAATGTAAACATAAAATATTTAAAATTTATTGAATAATATGTTTTCGTAAAAACTTTAAAGTGTAATGGAAAGTGAGTTATTGTTCATTTCTCTTTAACAAATTTCAAGGCGGCGAGCTTGCTCAGATTATGCTAAGCAAGTTTACCAGTGATTAGTCATTAAGGACCTCTGATTAGTGCTTTAAGATCTCAGTTCAGATGTAGCAAACAGTTCGAGCTACGACCACTGTTTTAGTGTTATTAAAGTTTTCGCAAATATTCCATTGGATAGAAACAAAGTTAATTGTTTCGCGAAATTACATTACTGTTCGTTGCCGCTGTTTCGGACGGCCTGCGAAATGTTCGCAGATTTCATGAAGACATTAATATTCCGGGGATTTTTTTTCTACAATAAAAATAGGACTTATTTAAAAATATCATGAATTTTTATTACGCTATCCTTAAGAACTTCCTAATAAGTAGGTATGAATGGTAATTTAAATTAGTCTATGAATGGCTCCTGTTTAAGGGTAGTGGACTGCGTCCGAGATTTGGGAGTTCTTATTGACAAAAAATTAACATTTGTCCCTCACATTGACTCAATTATCCAAAGAGCATCTAAATCTCTAGGCTTCATTATAAGGAATACAAAATCTTTTCTAATAGCAGAAACCAAGGTTTTACTCTATAACTGTCTGGTACGCAGTATACTTGAGTATTGCGAGGCTGTATGGCGTCCACATTTTGCAACTCACAGCCTTCGAATAGAACGCATCCAGAAACGGTTTTTATATCATCTAGCGTACTCCTCGGGTGTGGCCAGGAGGATTAAGGGATATGCATCACGACTTAAACACTTTAAGGTCAAAAGTTTAGAAAACAGAAGAACCGCACTGAATTTACTGTTTCTATACAAAATTCTAAGCGGTAACATTGACTGCCCTGAATTGCTGTCGAAATTTAGTTTTAGAATTCCCTTCAGATACCCAAGGAAACCTATAAACCTATTAAGTCCTCCTTTCCGAAAATCCGTGCTAGGCTCCAATTCCCCGGTTTCGAGACTCTGTAAGCTTCATAATAAATACTGCGACCAACTTTCCCTATTTTGCACATCTATCCACAAAATTAAGCGTCAGATACATCAGTTAGAGTTTGCTTAATTTAATCCCTATTTTTTTTCCATATCATAAAAAAATATTCACTATTAATTGTTGCATTAAAATTTAGTTAGATACCTACACTCTTTAACAACACACTTATGCATGTGGTGTTTACCTACTTATAGTTGTACACTTAGTCCTAATTGTACTTATTTGATAAACTAAAATGTATTAGTGTAACAATGTATTGGTGAACCAAATAAATAAATAAATGAAGTGAAAGGAGGTAGACTCTTGAAGTAGAATCATTCGGCAAGATAAAAGGTTTAAAATATATGGGATCCAAAGTGTGCCTTTCCGAGTTACTAGGAAAAGCGTAGGCGATTCGCGCCTTAGCCACGGGGGAGCGAGTTAGTTGCGGCGCGCCTCGTTTGGGCGAAATGTCGTGCCAACTGCCGTGCCATCAGCTTGCAAACATGTGACGAGTGCATGATAATAGATAAGGATCAATTGCCTCGAGTTGAGACGTATTAAGCAGCATTGCAGCTTCAGACCATACAAAAAAATCTATTAAATTAAGAAACACGGTCAATCAATCACAATAAAACCCACTTCTGACGAGGTCGCAAGTTTTAAGGTCCAGCACGATAGGAGGCTGTGATCATGCACGGTGTGATCTAGATAGGTACGTGAAATCCGGTTTAATTCACATCATGCCCGAGAATCCGTCGATCATGCATGCATCTAATACTGATTCTGAAAATAACCAAAGAACTAACGGTAACGAAGTACTCCTCACCAAACTAAATTTTTGACTCTTGATAGATCTTTGTAGACCTTAGAAAACTATGAACTTCTTCAATTAATCTATAGACTTTTCAACCGACTTCAAAAAAAAAGGAGGAGGTTCTCAATTCGACCCGTATGTTTTTTTTTTCTATGTTTGTTACGCGATAACTCCGCCAATTATGAACCGATTTGAACAAATCTTTTTTCGGTGTATAGGTAATACCTCAAGGGTGGTCCCATTTAAAAGACAATGCCGGAAATTGGTGTCTTTTTTTTTTCGCGCGGCCATCGACCAAACCTTGTTTTTTGATTACAAAATAGTGTAATAAACCAAACTTACTATTACATGTATGCCTCTAAACTCAGTCTGAACTGAGTTACGAGCATTAGAAGTTTGATGATTTTCATACTAGATTTGCTTTTTGCGCGCAAGTTTTGTAAGAAATTGCAACAAAATAGTGACATTGTATGTGTGAACAAACAATACCATCCATTAAAGGCTCCAGACATCAGTATGCAGCAGAATCAGCGCAATAAAAAAATTGCGCAATATTTTGTTGCAATTTCTTACAAAACTTGCGCGCAAAAAGCAAATCTAGTATGAAAATCATCAAACTTCTAATGCTCGTAACTCAGTTCAGACTGAGTTTAGAGGCATACATGTAATAGTAAGTTTGGTTTATTACACTATTTTGTAATCAAAAAACAAGGTTTGGTCGATGGCCGCGCGAAAAAAAAAAGACACCAATTTCCGGAATTTAATAATAGAAAAAACAACCCCCAAGGGTGGAAAATTGGGGATGAACTTTTTTATACGCAATATCTCCGCCGATTATAAATCAATTTGAACGATTATTTTTTTGTTGAATAGGTATTATCAAAAGGGTGGTTTCATGCGAATTTGAAGAAAATATTTCACCCCCAAGGGTGGAAAATTGGGGTTGAACTTTTTTATACGCAATATTTTTAATTTTTAGTTTTTTTTTGTGTTCACGCATTTGAAGTCGGTTTTATTTTTTTTAAAAAGTAATGGGTTGAAATATTAAATCTTATTCCAGAAAACTTCTATAGTAGGTAGGTACAACATAAAAAAATATGTACAAGGATCTCTAAAACCACCGGCCTGTTTCTAACCAGTTTTTATTTTACAAAGTCGCGGGCAGGCTGAGGACGTCTTTTGTACATTAATATTTCCCGCAATCTGTTTGTCTTTCGCATTTGCATTTATATTGGATCCACTGCCTTTTTTCGGCTGCAGCCAAATTCCAATCCAGCTCGCGTCCATGAGACTGAGTGCTTCCATTTCGATCTGCCTGAAATTTTTCACTTTCAGGTTTGGTACCTACTCTACCTACTTCATGCCCGCAAGCAAAGTTTAGTAGGCAAAGAAGACGCAGATTATTCTTTATGTACACTAAAAATTTGTTTCAATCGCCTTCATAAAAACTGAATTGCGGGCTGAATTTCTATAAACACAATATTGGTAGGAAAAACAACCGTAAAACAAGGAATGGGGCATAAAATATGATGGGAGATTTGACATGATGGTTTTGTAACGATTTTTATTGTTACGAGCTTCCTCCGTCGAGATGCTTCAGAAGTAGGTCGATCCGCGGCGAGATATATCATGCTCTGAGGATTAATAAAAGCATCGTACGTGAACAAACAAGTCAACATTTCAAATCCTTTCTACTTTTATATCAGCAGCAGTAGGTATACTTTGCATTGCCATATAAAAATTGACCCGCGACCCAAGGTAAATGATAGGTATGTAGGTACTTTCAATAATGCGAACTGAATACGCGATAAGAACCGTTATCAGTCGCCTCGCCAGTCAGCAGAGCGGCATTAGCTTAAAACAAAATGTTTATACAATATTCGCAGGTTTTACGTATTTTGCGTAGGGTAAGTCCAGGATAGATGCCCCACTTTTTAAAACAGCTCTGTAACTCAGTCAGTAAGTTTTTATCAACAATTTGACCTTAGTACCTATAAACTTTGGTCTTTCGTCTATGATATTACTATAATTATTTTACTTTAAGTTATACCGATTCTGAGTAAATACCATTTTAATTGACCTCTAAAAAGTGGGATAGACGCCTAATGTGGGGGATAGAAGACTCACTGTATGATTGCTTCAAAGGATAGATGCCTGATGCAGGGATAGATGACTCGTTAATACAGTTTTTGAATTCTAAGGATCAAATGCATTTTGAAATCAAACAAGCCAAGTATTATTATTTAAGATTGTTTGTTATTAAATGAATTAAATATGAAATTTAATATTTTTTATTAAAAATAGTACATAGTACATCCACCCGAAGTCGGGTAAAGAGGTAATTCGATCAGAAGGGCACCCTATTTATTACTTTCCTAAGGTTAGCCGTACTACATTCTTTTTTTCTTCTTACTTGCTACTTGTGACAAAAAGAGCAGGTTAGGATAGATGCCCCTAGGTGCATGGGACATGGCCCTAAGGGCATCTATACCCAAAAAAAATTAGGCAACTATCCTTTTAGCATAGGATAGGTGCCTTTTTTAATAAAAAATATAATAACACTAAAAATCGAATTAAACATGGCTATCCCGTCTAATTTATAAGATAGTCTATCAAATTATATAAAAATCTGCTTCATTTTACAGCTGACAAAAAAAAAATGCATTAAAAGATACTTACCAATTTTATTTCGACGCTCGCTAAGGTTTGGTCGCGGAAGATTTTTGCTCTCACTGGCTAAACGAACGCACTCTTTGATGGTTTGCGAGGCGAAAAGTGGTACGGGGAGGTCCCTTTCTATTATACGTACTATAACTTTAGGCTAAGTTGTTTGTAACATAGTGTACTTAAAATCGCGGCACCTATCCCACTGGGGCATGTATCCTGGAATTACCCTATACCTTGGTGAATGTGATTTTCCCAATACAATAGTATGTTAGGTGTTCTATTATTACCACTTCATTCTGTTTTACACAGTTCCCAAAGGGCACGGTCTACTATTTTTGTTCAAACCAAAATCGGTGTGGGTGGACAGCCTAAAGTTAGGGTTCCTTCAATTGGGCCGTATCAACAGCGGTCCTTTCTTTTATGTGTCACTAATAAAAGTAAAATCTATATGAATGGTTAAAAAGATAAAAACATTGGAAAATACGTGGAGACACCCGGTATCATTCTCAGTAGGCACTCTATAGGATTCAAAGCGCTCTACTCTACCATTTGAGCTACTCATTCAACGAAGGTAAATGTGAAAAAAAAATCTACTTAACAATACTAGCTTGTATAAAATTGTGCGAAAATAGCGCAAGCAATTAAAAAAGTTTATTTATTTGCTTGAAAATGCTTTGTATACCTGATTGTGTACTGTATGAAGCAACTACAGTGTTTACCTTTTTCGGCATCCGTGGAAATCAATTTAAAAATTTAACTCATAAGTCCATCTTCTTCGTTGTAGTTATGGTTTTGGTTGAGCCACCAAGATTCCGTTCTAGTTTTCAATTAGGCAGGAATGTGTCGACGCGCGGCGGCGTTCCGGCGAGCCAATCGCGCGTGCCGGCGTGCCGCCGGTGCGCTGTCCCGGCGGGGTGGTCAGGCGTGATTGGGACTTCTTGATGATTTGATAATTCGGATCTTTAGCGAACAAAATTACCAAAACTACAAACTCTGACCCCATATCCATGAAGAAAAACACCGCTGTTTCGTTTAGCATTAGCCAAAGTAATAAAAGGAATTATTTTTCTTAATAAATATTTTTTGGTACATTAATAAGTAATATTCTGTAGTAGCTTACTTGGTTTACCAATCATTAGAACGAATCACAATTCGCATATCTAGACATATTTGTGTTAGCGATCATAAGTAATGAAAAGGCCTTTTTAACCCACTTAATAAATATTTTAAGTGATTCGATTTACCATACCCTTAAATCAACTAACTGACATAGATACCTATAATAACACATTCAGAACATCGTTGGGACGCGTAGACCTCAGTAGCTACGGCATCTAATCTTGCGGACTTTGCGGCTTGATGCGCCTGCGGTCTACACGGTCTACGAGACGCTACGTACTACGACGCTACGAGCTTCGTAGCACATAATTTCTGTAGCAGGCAGGTATTCTGAGAGCATGACGTGGTGAGCGAAAATCTATCGTAAACGCATACAAGCGCATTATTCGTGTGAGATTACATAACCAACATCGTTATCCACAAAAAAACTGTAGTTCTAGGATTAGCATCGCGACATGCTTCAACCGCACGATTTTTATCGATTTTACGCGATAAGTCCACACATTTCTCGTCTAAAATAGTCTGACAAATACCTATTTAAAAGAGATTTAAAGTGGTGGGCTTACTTCGCTCTGGGATACTCTTTTATCGAGTGGGTTGTAACAACTGCACCCACAACGTCGGTGTAGACTTTGAGGTAACTGCTGAAGTGGCCGCTTTCAAAGCAGACCTAAAACAATAAGCTCCATTTCCTACCCTCTAAATTCATCGTAAATGTGCGCCATTTAATTGTTTTGTATATTGTTAGCACCATTTATTATTTGGCTGATAATAATGGGCTTGTTTTGTATAATGAGATTACGTTCACGTTGCGAAATCTACATAATAAGTCAAAATAATTGCTCTATTGTGGCGGGCGGTATTTTGATGTTCCGATTGCCATGATAGCGGTCGTAACATTGCTGTTTTACAAATGGTCACCTTCACTGTCATGTTTACTCATTGCTATCATACTGGTTGTGGGCCACCTTCTTAAGGGCTAGGGTACGGTATAAAAAGGGCTAAGAACATGCGTAGAGTATGTGAGCGTAAGGCGGTTATCACACTGCGCCGCGCTCCACTGCGGTACGCGGGACGACAGATTTAATCATTGTATGCAAGTACCTCAGTTTGTATAGAAAACACGCGCGGCACAACACACTGACAACGCGTCTGCGCGCGGGATTTTTTATATGAAATCACGCGCTCCGCGGCGGAGCGCGGCGCAGTGTGATAACCGCCTAAGTGATGTTAGATGAAGACTGGAAAAGTTTATAACGTAACCATAAACTAGATAAGTTCTATAAAGCAAAAATAAATAAAAATAAATGTTGACTTGGATTGGAGGCAAAAGGAATAAAGTCAGGCCAAATAAAATTGAACAGATTGAAGATACAATGTTATTGTATGTTAAAGAACCCCAATTGTTTCGGTAGTAAATCCGTGCGATTGGACAACCTCCAAGCGAGCAGTTTCAGCCGAAATTAAACTTTATAATATCACGGCATTATGTACTGTGGCAATATTAAATTTAAAAACGAAACATTATTCATTTTATTTATTGGAATCAGTCCAATGGCTGCGTTCATCCGAGACTTAATAAATGTACGGAACTGTGCGCGCTTCTGAATAAATCTTCATTACGGTTGGATGAGGAATTTTGTTTTTATAGCAAACTGTTCGGTGTTTTGTTTTATTATATTACTTGCTTGTCTATGGAAATCCTTTCCGTTATAATAAAATCTTCATGATAAGATCCGTATATTGTAAAATGTGCTTAATTAAAATAAATTTAAAACATTCATCAAAAGAAAACGCAATAATGTTTGTTCTGATTTAACTTTCTTAGTTGTAGGGTAGGTACACAAAATAGGTAGGTACCTACAAGTATGTGTGCGGTGCGATGACGAATGGCAGGTGTCAAAGCGAACCCTGAATATTTCAGGAACAGAATAACACGGTAACTAAGAAGTGTTTATTTCTACTCTTCATTTTATTTACTACTGTCCTCGTAGCGCGGACTTAACTGGAAGTTTTCCTTTAATTTTTATTACTATTTTCCCGTGATATTTTTTCCACACAGTTACACAATAAACATTTCTATTTCTATAAACCCATTCTCTGTCTCTACTGATTTGACGTACATATTTGCATGCTCGTAACTTTTGTTAACGAGGGGGTTCGCTGCCAAACGGAATTTATTCTTTTGTGTACGAAATAAGAGCGAAACACCAGCGGCCTTATCACAAGTTGCGTAAGTTTTTGCTTGTTTATCCGAGACGTCAGTCAGCGGAGTTACCTGTTCATAAACAGCAGAATGTAACACGGAGGGAGGGCGAGATGTAGACGTCACAGTGTGTAGATAACCCTTTGAACTCAACTTATTCACAGCATAAAGACAACCCTTTTGAATTGCAAAATACTTATACGTTTGTAAACAACTTATTAAAGACGTCTTTCAGTCTGTTTTTGAAAAAAAAGAAAATAATTCTCTGTTCTTCTTTTATTTACAGGTTAAAGAAATCCAAATTCTTTATCAAAATGCGGCGTTCGTGTATTTCCAACATATCCACGCTGCGCCAGCAGAAACCTACCAAATACCTACGGCAAATCTTCAGGTATGTTATTATTTTATTTTATTAACTCAAAAACATGTCGATGGCATGTCTTTGTGCTGCGCTGTCTATGAGTGCGGCGTGCAATCAGCAAGGAGCGAGGACATAGTGAGGCGACCCGACGTCGATGACGCGCAATAGACACCGCGTGGGCAGTGGGAAATCATACTACCTGCGTAATAAAATGCACTGTCAAATGTAACATGGCATGCGTCATGGCATTTTGAATCAACTTGGTGACAAAGCGCACGGCCGCGTCTTCGTAGCAATAAACAAGCCTTAGAGAGACGAGGCCGTCGTTCGCGGAATGCGCCACCTCACGCCGTTAGTGGCGTGGTGTGACTTTGGAACTCGAGTGCGCAAACACGCATCAGTTCCACGATAATGATACTAGATGTGCCTCCCGGATTTAGATATTGAAAGTACGGGAGGATTTAGATATTAAAAGGAAGGAAGTACCCTACCAGTGACCACACTACACACGCCTACCGATTTCCCGGATTTGTTTTTGGAGGAAATCTAATCTGAGAGATGAGTGATAACTAGGGATACCTACTTTGAAATGGTTGCATTTAAGTACTTACGAGTACATCTCAGTAAAGTGTCGGCGTGCGTATTAGTAGACTCTGAATTCAAACTGTTTTGTACCGGACGGCCGGGATGTTGTATTAACATTTAGACATACCTACTAATAATAATCGCTATTCTACTAATTGTCGATAAAATTCTCGTAAATGAAACTAAAGTTAGTCTCATATCGATATGGAAATGAATTTTATAAATGCGAATGACGTTATTCTGTGCTTTATATCACACATCCCGACGTCCATATTCTTGCATGTAATGCCAGAAGTACACTGTCGGGAACGAGGTGTTCGCAGTTACGCTGGTTTTACGATATGCGCCGACTTCGGCAACTTTGATTGGCTCGGAACAATGTTGCGCGATGTCGTGGCGCGCGTCATAAGGCATAACTTGGAGCATTACCTACGCGGCTCTATATTTTGCAATAAACGACACAGTTACGGTGACATGTGAACAGTATGACGTCAGTAATTTAAATACAAGAGTGCTTATGGCATATTTTTTGTGTGATTTATTGAAAACGAAATATTGTTAATGATTTTTAATTAATATATCCAGTATTATTGGTGATAGCAATTAATTACGGGTTGAAAATACTCACACAAACTAATTCATATTATTATTAACACAAGGATTAAGCAAATAATCTACTCTACTATATATTTTAGACGCCAAAACCCTGTATTAAACTTTATAGAACAAAATGTTACAAATAAGAGTTCTTACCTTTCTTATTACAAACAAGGGCAACAAAATACTTGCTGTATTTTATTCGCTTTGTACGGAGTAGCTTTCAGCGTGAAGTGTTTTATAACACACTTGGCCTGATGCTGCAGTATTTCACTCTATATTCTAGAAGCGGTGCTATCCCAAAACGATTTTCACGTATTCAAATATACCCATCTCTCTCACTTGGCTACTGATAGTGACATGAGTAAGAAGGACAAGTAGGGAGAGGTATTGAGTAGGTTTTACGGAGTAGACCCCTGGCCAAGGCGTCCTGAAAACGCTGAAGAGCGCTCGATACGAAAAACCCGATAATCTGATTGGTTTGTACCGTAGGGGCACCATGATTCTTTTAAATGTGGGATTGACTCCGATGAAAATGCCTTGAACAGTTCATTACTTCGTATCCTAATTGTGATACAAAGCTTCAGACAGATATGTACAAAAATACCTAAATCTAACGGATTGTGATTGCTTATAATTTATAAAACCTTGCATCCCCAACCCATCTGGCCAGTGTGGTTAAATTCTCTATTTGATATGTTTCTTACAGAGGGTTCTTTTGAAGTTCATGAATTAAAAAATGTTCAAAAATAGGAGTCGTCTGCCATTCAGCTCCGTCATCCGCGAAACCCTTACCGATTGAGCTCTATCATCTGTGATGTTTTTATTTAAATAAAATTATTTGAAACGGTAACTTCACAGTCACCCTAGCACGGGGCGCCTTAGACACTAGTCCTCTTAGCCACTTCCGAGCAGTCGCCGTCGTCGTCCAGGCGCTTGATTGGGCGCGCCGGCGTGCTGATTGGAGTCAGAATACAGTACTTATAAGGCGAATACGCGAAGACAATAATTTAACGTGTAAAATATGAAAAATATGACAATCTCAAGGTCGCGGAAGGTGCCTGGATGCGAGCGGCGCAGGCCCGGTCTTTGTGAAAAAACTTAGAGGCCTTTGTTCAGTCTAGTAATCTACCGAAGTTTCATGCACATTCGTTTTAAATATGTTAATCGGTATACGAATAATCGTGAAGTATTCAAGATACCTAAATTGCGCTGTAAAACTTACATTATTTAAGGCATGGCATAATTTTACAATGTAAGTAGTTACGTCAGAAATACGCAGTAGGTACTTACCGTTGTTGCAGTAAAGATTAGAAGCCACGCGTTTTTCCGTGTCTCAGTTCAACCGTTCCTTATTAATTTTCACTAAATTAATTTACCAATAAATATGCTTTGATCAGCTAATAACTCAACTCAACTTAATGCATACTCATTGACTTAGCAGCTGGAGTGCAGGCTCTCGGCATTCCCCTTTGCAAATGAGCCAGGGCCGTAATTCGAACGCGATTGTAGCGGCCTCGGCACTCTTTGATGTTTTAAACGGAATTCAGCATCCAGTAACATTGGCACAATTAAATTACTCTGACATTACCGTGCGACAGCTATCGATCTTTAGGGCTCATGGTTAAAAATATCTGTCCATATTAAAGTGACTACTCTCGTACTTACCACAATTTAGTACTATTTGTGTCTTTCCCTTTGTTCAAGTGATTTAGACTAACAGATGAACGAGCATTGAGTCAACTACGAGTACAATTTAATCACCGATAATTTGCTACAAAGTGTTTGAAGTGATTCACACCGCAAAGTTGGTCGCGTGTCTCGCCCGAGTTCCGAACTCGCGTCCCTCGAGTCTCGTCCACTCCGGCAGCGCTTCATCTGGCCCACTAATTGCTTCAGAGCCATTCAAAGAATTGCACATGCTGTAAATCTCGTTTAAATTCAAGACTTTGCTTCGATAAATAATAATTAGCCTAATCTAGTTTTTTGCCTGTAATCCACTCAGATAAGTTGGCAATAAGTATCTACACGAAACTTCTATATTTTGTTTATAAATGTCCAGGCTCAGCTGCATCTTACTCGAACGCTCATGTCATTGTTCTCATAATATGTAACCCCGAAATTAAATCGACTTGTATCTTTGTCATTAAGAACTTAAATTAAAACATTATTAATTAAATTGGTCGGCGACGGCAAACGTAGTTGGCAACACACACCTAAGTACATAATCTCAATCTGTAAGTTGTTAATCACGGATCACTACAACACCCGAAGCCGTAATAATTCGAAAACAGGCATTAATTAATTAAACATTTGCCAAACGTGCGAGTTTGACTATATCCTACTATATTATATCGTTATTATGTGTTTTGAGCAGTATTAGGTGTCCGAAAGGTCAAATATTCGGTATAGGGAAAACATGTATTGCAATCCAAATGTTGTCAAAGTGAAAAATAATTTAGGCCTGTACCACAACCTGAACGTTCAATTTCAATTGAATATTATATTAAGTATAAATAATATTGAAACTACTAAGCATTATTGACTGTAAAATTTTATTTATGCACTTTTTTGCTCTTATTTTGTGACGTGCAATAAACACGACATAGACAATAGACAGCCTTTGACATGTTTATGATTACGTGGGTGCATACTTTATTTTGAAGTAGCATTGTTATTAGAAACTTTTTGAAACCCATATCACCGAATCAAACAAAGCAGACCACGGGCTTGCTGCTGCTTCACTGCCACAATAACTCGTGAATATCGCGAATGCTTAGTTCGGAGAGTAATTAAAAGTTATGCCGTTAACCCTTTGTTAATGAGTAATTACTTTTTATTGCTCTTTAATGCTAAAACCCACTATAAATCTTTTTTTACCTTTCCTTTGAAAATGCTTTGGTTGTTAACTGTGCAAAGGAAAAAATTTCATAGAACGACAGGTATTTTAAATTTAAAGTTATAAACCGAACCTATTTCGAAAATTCTGAAATTAAAAACAAAGTGGCAAATGATTTCCATGATAAATACAAAGGCTATTAATTCGTTTTATTGCCCAAATCGGTTGATCGTTATTTATGCGCTGATTACGGAGCAGTTCCACAAAACAAGCGCATCAAAGCGAGTTTGTTCATTAACGTCATTCGCTCTCCTTTGTCTGCACAAGCGATCATTTGTGTGGAAATTTGCTTAATTTTTGCGCGTATTAAATGCAAATGGGTAGTTAGACACACAAATATAAAATGGTTCATGTTACACATTCCATTTCCTCGCACGTGAAAATTCCCCAACACGACAAACAATATCTGAAGCTTTGTACAATTATATTTATTGTTACAACTCTATAGAGATACCACGGCTGAAAATGTAATAAGTACTTAAATGCATCAGTTGTACGTCTTTCGGAATAAAATGTTTCTTTTAAGAAATATAAATAGCGAGAAATCGTTGGTGACATTAATTTAGTTTTGTCTAAGTGCCTCATGTCTGTCGTGGGCTTCTTTCTCGGCCATTTTTCATCATGTTCGTGTAAAATTGTTGGAAAGAGCGGCGATGTTAACACAACGGACCCGCGGCCCCACCGGCGACCCACACCTACCGGTGTAGTCGGTGCCTTCTCTAACAGCGATTTCTAACAAACAATTACTCGTTAAGTACGTAGCACAATTAATTTATTTCTGAAAATACTATTCCTTTAATAAATGTATTATTGCTTCTTTAGTCCAGTCAATAAAGCATTATAGAGGGAAATGCGCGGAACACAATTTCTGACTTCGGGACTTTATTTAGACTAGTTAAGTGGTGAACATATCAAAAGTCCCCGCCCTTAGCCCTTGAGTCCGCGGGGAGAGGGGGGTTCAAAGGTACCATTTTTGGGTTTTTCGCCTAATCCATCCTATTATATTAATCCTATGCGTTCTAGTGACATGACTACCATAAACCAAAAAAAGTTTATTAAATTTGCTACAGGTGAGATCTGCATCTAGTATAGTTTTCGAGGAATCTGCTCTAGAAGTCTGTAATATTAGAAAATTTAATTGTTCCCATCATGAGTTAGAGTGATATTCCTTTTTAGAAGCAACTTCATAAATAGGCCGCTCCCGCTGCGCGCGCGGCGGTGCTCCCTCGCGGCCCGTGACACTAATTTGTTCTCGCGGCGATATTAGCGAGCCGCTGCAAATAAAAAGCGACGGCTTCTGAGCGCAGTCGGGATATTCGCTGTTATTACTTTACAAGCTGCGCGAATATAATTGCGTAGTGCAGCTCGTTAGTAGGGTATTAAGTGTTCTTTGAGACTTCTAAAGCCTGGTCCGTGAGCACGTAGAATTTTGTCCAATAACCCCAAGCTACCCATTCTTATCGCTCATGCGTAATTATGTTGCTGTCACGCTCGCACACTCATTGCGGGCGCCCGTCGCACAGTCGCGACAGCAATATAATTACGCGCGAGCGATAGGGATGGGTAGCTTGGGGTCATTGGACAAAATTCTACGTGCTCACGGACCAGGCTTTAGGTCTTTTGATCTAACTCAACATCAGAAAGTATTCATCAGCCGTACCATAAGTTATGTGGCTCTGTAGGATTCACAATGATTATGATAGTTAAGATCCGCCAGTAATCTTGCATTCCCTGTACCTAATAGCTTTACCGCAAACAAAACTTAACAAATGATGAATAAGTAGTTTTAGTCTCGAGAGAAAGTTAAACTATTGTTGGGTCTGCAACGAAATTAATCAGCAGTGCAAAACTAAGAACCGATTTGTATAATGACACTCTTACTTGTAATACACGTCACTGGAAGCCGCCACCCACGGCTGCAATCAGGCAAGCTCGCTCTTTAACCCCGGGGGCTCGCACTTACGCGGCCATTAAGTACCACCGTGCAAAGAAAATATTATAATTAGCAATAAAATTCCTTTTCGCAGACAAAATACCTAGAAGCTAAAATAATGCCTTGAATAAGTAATTACAGGATAAAATATGACTGAAATTTTCTAGGAATTTAACTAAGTAGGTACATGTTTAGAGTTTTATTAAAAACTATGAAGATCTCTATACTCTTCTTAGGTTTACATTGAAAGTGCACATTTTATTAAAATTTAAACATTCTTCTTAGGTTTTTTTTTTCAATATATTTTCTACAAACCGAGAGCTGGAATTTTTTCTTAAATGTTACTATTATACGAATGTAGTAAAGTTCAGAAATTGGTCTAGCATAAATTTTGACGTAAATATATTCGGTTCTATGATTTATAAAATACAGAAACTTTAAGATTTAATGTTATGAATAAATTGATTTCTACCTACCTACTTAAACTTCTCGCAATTGCCATCTCGTATTCGTGAAAAGTAAAATTGAGTAATATTTGTACAAGTCTTGTTTTTTCCATTGATTTCGACCCGCAACAAGAAAACCGAGCGAACACTCGGACTTGTGGTGGAATTTAACATTACTTACTCGTACCTACCTTATGTTTTGCTTGTACACACAGTTTTGGTTACTGCACAAAGAGACTTAAAAAATATCGAAGTATACAATTAAAGATTTTGCAGAATTTAGAACTTATTATTTTTAAATACGTATCTAATTTATTAATGACGTAAACAATTTGACGCTCACTGTTCTCAAAATTCATGTTTTTCGTGGTCACTGGTCCCTCGGATATCATTTGTTTGTCGCGACTGAACGAAGGCTATTGTTAGGCAAACGCAAATATGTAAACTTCTTTATTTTAAAATAATAAAACCGAATCGGCAGTTATGGAGAGGCGCCTCCTATAAATAAAGCCCGCGGTTTCGGCGTTCCAATTTGTCGCGGATTGATTTACGCGCTCGCAGCAAAAATATTTGCCTATCGTCAAAATGTTTATGCCAGGCCTGATGTATGTTTCACTTAAGTGTGAGCACACGATGCTGAGAGATTAAAAAGCCTACATTATGTAGGGCTTACGAGAGCGAAATTGTTCTCGACTTGGCGCTTTTGAAATC
Source organism: Ostrinia furnacalis (assembly GCF_004193835.3). Classification (NCBI taxonomy): domain Eukaryota; kingdom Metazoa; phylum Arthropoda; class Insecta; order Lepidoptera; family Crambidae; genus Ostrinia; species Ostrinia furnacalis. The sequence goes on from NW_021133030.1 coordinate 84,140, forward strand.
GAATAAAACAGTTGAGTTCCTAAGCAATCGAAATAGAGAAACATAGAGACTTATTAATGTTATAAACCCATTAAAACATTTTTTCTCGGCGTCAATGGGCACAAAGACTTAGCAATCTAGATATCTAGGACTTGCAAAGATTTGATATTATTAACCTTAAATTCGTGCCTAAGCCTGCCTAATTGTTTAATTCGCACACGCTAACTTAATAAATAATCAATTTTTATCTTCGTCTTGGGTGGTTTTGCAAGGCGTTAACAGAAACAAATGCGTTAACGGTTATCCTTATTCGATAACTTGAAGTGGTCCTTTGTAGCGTCTTTTGTCCACGCGGGAGAGGCGTTTAAGTTCGAGTGGCGGAGAAAAACAGCAACAATCCGGCCTGTGGGGCGCGGAGTGCCGTGAGGGCCCTCCACTGCCCTCCAGCGCGCGACAACGATTACTGAAATGACAAACTTTGAACTATGTGTAGGAGGAAATGCATGTGTGGTGTATGAAAAGCATTTTGCCACATAGAGAAGTCGTATCGTCATCATATCTACCGCTAAATAACATGGTACTAAGCATTTGACTACACTACTTGTTACTTTCAGTTCTTGATGGTAATCAACCAAATTTCAACTCCACTTGACATAACATTAGTGACCTTTTAAATTTAATATTGTCTTAAACAATATTTAGTAGATTACAATGAACTATTTTTTTACTTACCATATCGGTAGGTACTATTCATTACTCCTTGAGATTGCTACTGTAAAGTGTAGTTTAAAGTCACAGCAACTACACTTTGCTTTCGGTTAAAATGTGAATACAACAAAATCACTGTAACTGCATCACTTTCAAGCATTTTGAGTTGTGTCAAAAGCATTCCCGACAACGGAACGAGGAAACAAGACATCTTTCAACTGTCCAAGTCTTGTTCGCCCGCTAATTCAGTTAAGCACTCGTGCCGGTCCATGGAACAACAAAACGAGTGCCGCGGCCGTTTCGAATTTCATTTAAACTCCAGAAAGACCTAGTTCAGAATTTAGAGCGAGGCGTCTCAAAGGGAGAGTCGCAACGAAAAGTAATTCTCCGCGAGATGAAAATAGTAAACACGATATTGCGGTACAACGCCGTGTTTAGCGGGATTTGAGTCCGGTTTTAATTTCGTCTCGGTGATGCGATATTAAACCGCGTTTTGAATAATTTTCGCGGTCCGCCGCGCTGCGTCTGAGCAATCTAGCGAGTGCTTGTGCAGGTCCATGGTTCGTGTTTTTCTTAAGTCTACGCGATAGGATTAAGGCAATCGTTTATAATGTGCATTAATAATGTAGTTTCCAACATATTATTCTGTTAGGAGTTGGGAATTTGTGGATAACTTGCTGTATTATGCGTATCAGTATTTAATTTTATCATTGTGAGATAGAGTGTAGGTGTTAATTAATTTACAGTCAAATAATTGTGGTACTTTAAATTAGAGGTATTCGTTTCATATTTTTGGTAATGAAAAACTGAAATACTACTGTAAATAAATTTCATTTGTATTGTATCATATGGGCACAATAACAAAATGTAACATACTTGTCAGCTGTAAACAAAGCGGTACGTAGGCATCTCGCGAATATATCAGTGTCCCAGTAAACACCGGCCACGAGGACAATGCGCTAAACTGCTATTCACATTATGGCTACAAAAATGCCGCTGCACAATACATCGCAATTTTCATGGCTGTCATTGTTTATTTTGTTTCAGCTTTGTCGGTATGAAACCATATTTTGTTGTGCATTTTCGTTATTTATTTATAGCATAATACTAAACTGTATACTCGTATCATTATTTCGATTATGGAATTACTTTGTCATCTTTAAAGTCTTTGTGTGGTTTCTTTTCATTACACATTTGGCTCAAAGATTAATGAGTATGCCGTAATTATGGCATTAAGTTACAACTTCTTGGTAGTACCTATGTACAGTTCATGTGCAATCATTTAAAAAAATATAATTAGAAACGCGACTATGGAAAGATAATTTAACATTCAACAGAAGTACCCACAAATTACGGACTTAATATTAGAGCTCTGTCTTTCAACTGTGGAATCCAAAAATAGATCCCTTAGAATGTCGAACCAATGCAATTTTTATTGTGTCATCCAGGTACCCACTAAGCCGCTCCTGATGGGCGGCGCCCGCGTCCATCGCTCACGGCGCGCGACATTTTTCTCGCGGCCGTCGCTGCCATCCCTCACCGTCTACCTGCGATGATCCACCGCAGGGCGCAGTGTGTTTGCTCAACAAATGCAACTATCTTTCAAGTGGAAGTCAGGTAAGTTTGTTTTTTAGAATACAAAAACTTGAAAATAAAAATGAGCACATTCATTAAAGTTAACGCTCGAGAACGCAAGCGCTATTTATTTATTACCTTTAACCTTTTTTGCCTATCATGGATACGTTGCGTCGGTGCTACGTTATGGTATAGTAGTCTGGGGAAATTCAAGTGAAATCGAATCCTTGTTCATTAACCAAAAAAAATGCATTCGTGCAATGTGCAATTTAGACTCGTTGGAGTCGTGTAAGCCCTGGTTCAGAAAGCTGAACCTATTAACTCTGCCATGCCTATACATTTACGAATTGGGATTATTTGTAAAAAAATATTCCTATTTTTTCACGACATATAGTCATAATAAACTATATAGTAGAAGACATCCTAACAGGTTTAAATTTCCGGCTATAAAGTCTACTCTTTACAGTAAAAACTGTTTTATAATGGCCATTAAAGTTTTTAATAAAATTCCAGACTCTATCACTGACTTGCATGTAAACCAATTTAAAAAATGTCTTTATGAATGGTTAGTTGATAAATGTTTTTATACTGTCAAAGAATTTCTGAGTGATTGATTTGTGTACCTATAATGACTTCAATTTTTTAATTAATTTATTATTGTTATTAATTTTGTTACCATGTTTCTGAGCAAATAAATGATTTATTATTATTTATTTATTATTATTTAAATGTTTCATTTGGCAAAAATATTTCACGATACACTATTTACAAAATAATTTGATTGGTGCATTGAATGGAGTACAAATAAACAAGTGGTTATTATTTTGTTTAGTGGGTAGTTAATATAAAATTTGTTCTATATTAATTTTTCATATTTCATTCTTTTTATCGAAATTTCCAAATGATTCATTAACAATAGAGGTGATTCTAGTTATCACTGTTCTAACCTAACCTAACCTACAATTTTCTGCAATACCTACTTTCTGCAACCATACTATTTTCTGCAATCTCTTTGTTTTACATAACATTCTTGTGAAAACCATGATCATCTGCCTCTGCCTTATGATTTGATTTGTGGGTAAGTATGTGAAGTGTCGATTTGACCAAACAAATTATTTGGGATATAATATTTGGCAAAATAAAACATTTGCTATATCAACATTTGCCAAGTAAAATTTGGCCAAATGATAATTTGTCCAAATGAATTAGTTGCGAAAAGTACAGTTGCTAAAAGTTCATTTGGGAAATGAAACTTTGGCGATAAGTTGTTTGCGATGTGAAATTTGGCGAAAAGTAATTTGGCCAAACGGAAGGATACCCACGATGACCCAAACTTCATGATGCATCAACGTTCTTAACTATGTTGGGACTTGGGAGCATGCACTGATTTTCAGCATAAATATTAAAAAAAAACTCATAAAACTCATTTATTTTTGCAAATAGGCTTTTAAAAAGCACTTTTACACGTCCCAATATTAACCCTACCACTGCTTCGGGACAATAAATGGGCCAGTGCTGTGAAGAAGCAGCGTAAGAAACTAAGCAACTATTGTCAGCCTCCTTTTCAAGGGTTTTACAGTCTTTCTCTTGAATAACTCTACCCATTAAAAAAAACTCACCAAAATCCGTTGCAAAGTTATAAAGACCTAAGCATACATAGGGACAGACAGCTGAAAGGACTTTGTTTTATACTATGTAGTAACGTAACGTAGGTCTCGCGTTCACTGGATCTTAGTCTATAATCCATAAACATTTATAGTCTAAGTTTGTCTTACTAGCAACACCTAGTAGTATGTTCTATGTTAAAAACATTGTTGTATATCGGCAATTGGCGGCCGGTAACATACCATGATATGATAAGATGATACTATAAGTGACCACCATTATGAGTTTGTGTGTATAAATGACATAAATAACTGTTTACAGCCTGTAATTATGAAATTAAAATGATGAATTTTAATTTCTGTGATGGAGCTGGGTGTTACTATGTAATGTATGTATTTACCAAAAAAAAGGAATTTAAGTAATTATGTTTATATCCGTTGTCTAGTACCCATAGTACAAGCTTTTCTTAGTTTGGAAATAGAAACGCAGTGTAAAATGTCCAGGGATATTTAATTATTTAATTATTAATTATATTCGTTGCAAATTAGTCTCTATTATTTAACATGATTAAACTATATCTTGCCTATAATACTGAAGTTATTAGATTCAAACATGATATTTTCAAAATTATATTGCGATGATTATAAATGAAGTCACGGTGACCAAGACTGAGAAAGATATTGCACTTTTCTTATAGTAATTATAGCTTACAGATGTTTGGTTCATCATCATCTTCATTTCAGCCATAGGACGTCCACTACTGAACATAGGCCTCCCCCAATGATTTCCACAATGGCCGGTTGGTGGCGGTAAACTCAAGGCTTTTGTACACGAAGGTACAAACAGCGACATCTATCTTCCTTTTCAAGGATCACGTGCATAATTCCTGAATATTTTCACGACTGGCACAACCACTCCACGTATTTTCGCTGCGTATTGCAGTTCAGGTGGATCGTAATAGATGGAGCTAAGTTAAGTAATTTCCCCTGTTTTTATTTTCGCAAAAATGTTAGTGACTGAGTTTCTTGCGCTGCTTCTTCTCAGCACTGGCCCATTTATTGTCCTGACGCAGTGGTAGGGTTAATACTGGGACGTGTAAAAGTGCTTTTTAAAAGCCTATTTGCAAAAATAAAAGATTATGAGTTTTTTTTTTTGGTTTATCATTATTTGTCATACAAATTGGCGGACAAACTGTAATCTAGCTTGCGGGGAGTCTTAATAGGTGCTATAAGCTAAAGTATGGAATTTGATAAGATACCTACAGTAAAGTACAGATGACTGTCAGATTTAAAAATCCTCCCTCATAAAACTCTACAATTCTAATCTCTCGAGCAATCCTCTTCTAAGCATAGTTCATCAGTATGGAATAAACTCACTCGCTTACATTATCAAAAATTGTGTTTTGAAACAAAACATTTACTACATACATACATACAAACAAGAATTACACAAACTAATTCCACCAGCCCCCTTCCATCATCAGGGATCCAAACGCAGGTTAGCGTACCATCCCTACATTGTTGACATTCCACCAGCTCGCGCTAAGCGTTTCGATGACTCTTTTATAATGCGAACAGCTAGGAATTCGCTGCCTGCTGCTGTCTTTCCAGAAGACTATAATCCGGGCATTTTCATGGCGAGGGTGAATAGGCACTTACAGGGCAGATATGTACCATCCTAGACTGCATCCCACTTAACATCAGGTGGGATTGTGGTCAAATAACTGCCTTGTTATGCATAAAAAAATACTATACTTACTATACTTTGTAAGTTCGAGGCGTTACGGAAAGCAACATTAACGCATTACCTACTGACCTTAACCGTAGTACTTATTATTATTCTGTGCCCTAACTGTGTAGTTAAATATAATGTGTCCCTTGCATACAAAGACTTTTATTTCCGATCTTAACAAGTTTGGAAATACACATTATTTAGTATAACCATAATTATGTAGAAAGAAACGAGCATTTTCTTTAAAAACTGATCATCGGAATATTCTGTCATGGCTATGCTATGCCCATCGTTATCCTACTAATAATCCTATTAATATTAAAAATGCGAAAGTTTGTGTGGTTGATTGTTACTCTTTCACGCAAAAACTACTGAACGGATTTTGTTGAAACTCTACAGTATTATTGTTTATAACCCAGATTAACATAATATAGGCTATAATTTACGACGATTTGTGACAAACTAAATTTCACGCGGGTGAAGTCGCGGGCAAAAGCTAGTCGTTTATTAAAACTTGTGCAAATAGACCCTTGTAGTCTGACAATCTATTTTATGATAGGTTTATCTGCTGTTGACGTACCAGGAACGTAATAAACATTTATTAGGATCATAGAACAAAGTTTTCTAAGTATCGTTCGTTCGTTTCAGTTAAATAACGTTCTGTTACAGATAGCCCTCGCACCCTATATTGCTTACCTGACATTTCGCCTTTTGCCGACTCATCCTTTTCTATCCATAGCCTGCGATCCCTCGCATCTCCTTGCCAGTCTCNTTATTTAACAAATACTTTAATCTTGATCTAGAGCACTTTAGAATTTTGCTTTTTTGCTTTTTAACTGTTTAGTTTTTTTTTCATTGTTTATGAATTAGTCACTCTCGTTTTTGGTGTGAAGTAATATAATGTCCAATATAATAATTTTGATCAATGCGCGAGTATTCCATTTAATATTTTCAAACACAAAACATTAATTTGAGCTCTGTTTGTTTGTGATGAATTAAATAACGCATTGTAATTAAGAGCTACATAATGTTTTGTTAATATCTCGTTATAAATTACCATTGACTTCATCAAATTTTTTGAACAATGTTAAACGTCCGTAGAAGCTTTTCCGGCATCTAGTCTTTGTTACTTTAATGTAGTCTGCCAGTTCAGCTCCACCCGCTCTGTTAACGAGAACAATTTTGTTTGATAAGTCGATTCTACCGAAGTGGCGGCGCGATACAAACAATAGAAGCAGGCTCGAATCCTTTATGAATACATTAATTAATTTATAAAAAACAAGAACAGTATCATTAAAGCAAATACCTAATTTTAAAAATGTAAGGTGTACACACTGTACATAATGAAGAATGTTCACTAATTTTGTTTTTTAGCTTTCTGTATTCTCTGTTAAAAATTAAAAATACACGTGAAAGAATTATTTCGATACGTCAATTAGTTTCCAAGATATTAAATTTTAAAAGTGCGGGCGGCGGCCGGCCCGCCATTTTATGCGCATGACGTCATATTACAGTGACTGGCTCATATTTGTATGGGTGGAATCTTGCAAGCTGAATTAAGACCCACTTCCAGGCAACCGATTAAGCTGAAATTTCGCAAACACATGTGATTTGGATGACCATGCAATATTATGATGACATGGAGCTGATCTGATGATGGAGCTGGAAGGTGGCCATAGGAACTCTATAATAAAACGACTTAAATGCATCGAGTTTGGGCTCGTTCGTTTTGTATTGATGAGTATATAAGATGATTTCCAATATACTTTGTGATTTGGACGACACAGTCAAAATAACACAATTGAGTTTCTCTGTAAGAAAGAATTTATTCTTTAGTTTACAAATTACACATGAAATGGATAATAATATCTTTAGTAACAGAATTTTAATTCTTACGTACCTGTAAGAAAGAAACGACATTTAATGTTATCAATTACAATGTCGGTTCCAAAACCACAATTAGAATATCCAATGGTAATTGGTATTTCAATTCTATAAAATTAAATATTGTTTTTTCAGAGGTACGAGACGCTTTTAGGTTATGGCCATAGACTTTTCCTACCATAGATTACAAATTCATTTTTTAAATGTCACGGTCTGGCTTAAAGATGTTTGCCCGCAAGAAACTTGAAATGGTTAAAGAAAATTATATTTTTCTTTACATCTCCCCTCCCAGAGAAGATAAAACGATGACTGTATGCATATTCTTCAAACGCAGGCAGGGGCTGGTGTTAGCTTCGAGATGTGGAAAAAGTTTGACTCAGATTTCTTATGATCAGTGTTTATCCTGTAAATTGAGTTTGATATTTTTTCTATGATTTTGTAGGGTCCAAGTTTTAATTCATCGAGTTTCTTCCTATTCAGTTTGTTTCCATTCTCAACAAAAACAGTATCACCAACTTTGAATTCTATATGTCTTCGATTTTTGTCGTAGATTGTCTTGTTGTAGTTATGTGATCTGATAGTATTTTTCAGAGCTTTTTCCCTGGCCTGTATTAAATCATTCTCAGTCTTCTTCAGTTTCAGCTCATTTGGCAAAATCGTGACATCTGTGCCATAAAGTAAATACTTTGGAGCATATCCAGTTACAGTGTGCTCCGTCTCATTGTAATTTTTTACACAGTTGTGAGCTATTGTTGTCCATGCTAATTTTTTGTCAAGTTCGTTAATTTTGCATCTGATTTTATTTACCAATGTTTGGTTTAGTCTTTCATTTAAGCCATTTGAAAATGGAGAATTCACCGATGTAAAAATAATCGGAATATTTTTTTCATCCAAAAATCTCTTGAATTCCTTTGAATTGATACCTGGGTATTGGTCTGAGAGTATCAAGTCAATGTCATCAGTTTCTGCACAGTTTTTTATCAGTTTGATAAAATCATTAGCATTTTGAGTACTTGATGTCAAAATATATGCGTACCTAGTGAAATGATCTGAGAGCAGGTGCAAATATCTCTTGGTTGATCTGGAACCTCCGAAACCTCCAATGGTATCAATAGAGCATATCTGAAAAGGTTTTGTGGCTGGGCCTAAGTGGGACATCAGTCCATACTTATTTTGTCCTCTTGATTTATTCTTTAGACATACTATACAACTCTCACAGATTCTTTTTATGTTTTTCGTCATGTTTTCTGCTGTATAAACTGAGCTAATCATTCTTTGCATCTGTTTAATTCCTATGTGTCCCAGATCTGTATGTACATTTTTCATTAATTGTATGCTGAATTTCTCTGATATAATAATTTTTTCTGTTTTCTTTACTTTCTTGTAGTAAACATTGTTTTTCGTTATGAGTTTGTCTTTTTTGCACTGTATATATTTATTTGTAACTTGATCTTGTAGGATATCTTCTAATGTTATTGTGTTGACTACTTTTAACTGTTCTTCTAGATTTTCATTTGGTTCAAGGACTGGGTTCCTGCTTAGACAATCAGCTTCGATGTTGTATCTTCCTGGAGAATATTTAATTTGGAAATCATACTGAGATAAGTAATATGTTAGATCACCTAATTCTTCATCTGTTCTAGATTTTATGTTCATATTCTCCAGAGGCTTGTGATCTGAGAAGACAGTAAATTTCCTACCTATTAACAAATGTTGCCAATACTTTACACATTCTTTAATTGCCAGGCATTCCAGATAAATAGCTTTCTTCCTTTTTTGTACTTCATTCAGTTTTTTAGAAAAGTATGCTACTGGTTTCTCTTCATTGTTTTCTTGTGGTTGTTTTAGGACTGCTCCTACTCCTAGTATGCTAGCATCTGTATATATGTGAATAGGTAGGTTTGGATCAAAGATAGTCAATATTGGTTGAGAACATAATATATGCTTCATTTCATCAAATGACTCTTGGCATGCTTTAGTCCAGTTAAAGGTTTGTCCTTTTCTCAAAAGATTATGCAAGGGTTCCAATTTCATTGCTATATTTGGCACATATTTATGATAAAAGTTTATCTTTCCCAAAAATTGTCTAACATTTTTTTGGGTTTTTGGAGTTGGGAAATTTTTTATTGATACTAAGTTGTCTTTCATCGGTCTAACTGAATTATTCTGTATTACATGACCCAAGTATTTCACTGTGTCTGCTGCAAATGTGCATTTAGAGAACTTTAGTTTTAAACCTTCACTTTTGATTGCTTCAAATAGTTGTTTCAAATGTCTGACATGTTCCGGGAAGGATTTTGAGAACAATAATATGTCATCGATGAAACATACTGCAAACTCTCCAAGCTTGTGCTTCCGTATTATGTTACACATTATTCTCTGGAAAATGGCTGGAGATGTTTTTAAACCAAAGGGCAAGCAGGTCCATTGATAGTGTCCCTCTTGTGTCACAAATGCAGTTTTGTGTCTATCTGTGACACGCAGAGGAATAGACCAAAACGCTGAATTTAGGTCTAGTGTTGAGAAATACTTGCAATCTCTTGTTTTTACTATAAGGTCCTCAATTAGAGGAAATGGTTGTGATTGAGGTACAACTATTTTATTCAAGTCTCGAAAATCGATGCACAATCTTGATCTTTTATTCTCATCTCTTTTATAAGCCAATGTGACTGGTGCTGCGAATGGGCTATATGATTCTTCTATTATATTATTTTCCAATAATTTTGCAATCTGGGTTTCAATCTCCTTTTTGTCTTCAATTGTACAGCGATACGGCCTTTTACTGCAATATTTTTCTATGAGTAGATCGATGTGTGCTTCATAATCCGTTACCTTTCCTATGTCATATTTGTCTTTTGCAAACACAGATTTATTTTCTGATATTAATTCATCAATCACAGCTTGCTTCTGATAGTCTAGATGATTTATACAAATATGGAACTTTTCGTCACTGATGTCTTCATTGTAGTTTACTAAATTATTAGATGTTTCTTCCTTAGAGTCTGGTTTATTTGTTTCCTTAGAAACTATTTCACTCTGTACAGGTATTTTCTGAGTAATTTCCAGGTTTTCATTTTGAACTAAGTGAAACTCTTTTATACAATCTAGTCCCACTAAAAAATCGTAATCGAAATTTTCTTTGTCTATTACAAAAACATTCATTTGTTTTTCCACATCAAATATGGCTATGTCGAGTGTAATTATGCCATTTGCCTTTTTAACGCCATTAATCGTTTTTAAATTAGTATTTTTGGAATGTCTGGTTTCACTGTTATTTATCTTTAATAACTTCGAATTTATCAATGAGACATTAGACCCTGAGTCGTAGATCCCGAATACTTCAACATTTTTGTTGAGTACTAATTTTATCTTGATCAATGGCGGCACTATTAGTTTTTTTGGTCTTCACACTGTAATTCACATTCCAATTCCGAATTGTTGATGAGCTTTATTTGCTTTTTATCCTTTTCAGTATTCATTTTGGTTTTAAACCAGCAGGAATCTTCTGAATGATAGCGTATGCCTTTCTTTAATTTTTCACAAATACCACATTTTTCTTTAATCGGTTTCGTATCTTCTCTTTTTTTAATAAATTTTTTTCTTGTAACCAAATGTTCCAATCTGCCCAGTGCATTAAACAAGTGTTTTGTGTGTTCAATTTCTTCTTTGTTAATTCTATCTGTGATAAAATCTGGTAAGCCGGCAGCAATTATATCGATAAGGGTCCCTTCATCTATTGTCTTTCTTACCTCTAGTAAAAGTTTCTCTTTTTTTACTGCATATTCTAATAAAGATCCTGATTGATACTTGAAAGATAAAGCATACTTGCTAGTAGTCCAACCTTTGCTGGCGTAGGTTTGCAAAAAACTCGATTTCCATTCTGACCATTCGGACTGTAAACCAAGCTTGATCATCATAGAAGAATACCAATCATTGCATGATTTCTCAAGAAATAATCTGAAGATTTCAATTTTTTCTTCATCTNATTCGTAGAAGTTGTGAATTCAACAACCGTTGGTACACCGCGCGTGTCCTCCGCCCTTGATTGGTATTTTCCGAGAATCTTCGGATTTTCGAGCTGGACGCTGGACTACACGGCCAAATAAGACTCCATCATGAGAAAATGCGTCTTCATAAGGGTCACCAAATGATTCTGCATAATATTTCGTATTAGAAGAGAGCAAATGAAACCATATTTTTCTTCGGTTGACGGAAAAGTGACGTTTTATTCTTTTATTTTAAATTACTTTTTTCTGTCCTTGACAATGAGTAAGAAAACACCAAATTAATAAAAGCGGTGTCTGCACATCAAGCAAAATTAGGCTGGGTTGCACCATCTTACTTTAACTTTGACAAATGTCAAAAATCAGTCACACTCCATTCAAAAAGCACCCGTTATCGTTTAAGTTATGGTCAAAGTTAGGTAGTGCAACTCAGCCTTAGAGTCAAAGTTAGGTGGTGCAAATCAGCCTTAATATAGTTGTAATAATTTCGGATTCGCAACCAGAAAGTCGACCTGGATGTCGACTAAAATAATCACCTCAAAAAGTTAACGCAATGAACCCGCTCCCTATCTAAAAGAATATCAGACATCGCTTTCACCGTTCAAATATGCCGATAGATATCAGTAGACACATGAAAAGGGTCGAGCAGGCCTCCACTTATGTTATAGGATTGATATTACAGCAAAAATTGCTATTCAGAAGAAAATCGACTGTCTTTGCCTGTGGCGTAGATTTACATACTCTAGCTAGATCATTGGTTCCCAAAATGCCCCCCCCACCCCAGGGAAAGCGCACAGACCTTTAAAGGGGGGCACGGGTCATCTGTGTCATCATCATCATTTCAGCCATAGGACGGCCACTGCTGAACATAGGCCTCCCCCAATGATTTCCACAATGGCCGGTTGGTGGCGGCCTGCGTCCAGCGCCTTCCCGCTACCTTTACGAGGCCATCTGTGTACTTAAGTATAAGGAACCTGCGACCGCTGAGAAAATGCATTCCAGACTGCTCGATACGACCAATAAATAATCTTGACTGGAGCGGAATTCTTTGTATGGCCGAATGGGCGCGTCTCAAATAAGTTTGGGAACCAATGCTAGATCGATGTATTAGGGTTTATGTGGAGGGAATAAGGCTCAATTTGTTGCTGTATTACAGAGATAAAAGATTTTGCTGCAGCGAGTGACTTTAAAGCGCTTGCAGCTATTTTGTGGCCGTAATAAATGAAATCTCGCGCTTGAAAGGAAGCTTTGATAGCTCATTAAGTGGGAGCCATTTTAATTTTGGTTCGGTGAATATTTAACTGCGGATTTGGATTTGCATACATTGATGGATGGGGCGCCTTATGTTAAAATAGAAGTTTAATGTTGACATATTATGAAGAAATTAATATGAAACGTTTATTTCATTATTGTAAACCTAAATATTCTATTTTTAATGACAATCAAATCCCATATCCAGATGTTATTTTAGTCCATGTTGATATCATGTGGCATAATTAGGCTTGGAGTTAGATAATAATGCTCTTTCATGGATTTTGTAGAATTAAGTTACCATAGAAGTAATGTAAGTAAAAAAAATCACATCTGAAACGAAACTCAGTAGGTAGTTGATTTCAACTCCAAAATGCACTTTCTGCACTTCAAAATGTGAAGGATGGTAATGGATAAATCATTATGGTTATAGATATGGTTCATCTATAACTGTCGCAAAATGGTACTTTACTTGAAGCCCAAAAGCGAAATATTCGGAATTGACTTCCCAATCAACTACAATCAGTATCTGATCACAGTTTAACCAACAAAATCATTACCGTTAATACGAATATTAATTTAAAACACCCCTAAATGAATTACCATGCTGTCGCTCTTATAAATCGGATAAGCCAATTATTGATTCAGAATCCAACTTCATTAAGTCAACGTTAATCGACGCATAAATTTGGATTTCCATCGATAAAAAACGTTCAAACAAACCCTTGATTGAGTTCAATCTGGTTTAGGGTTCAGTTGAGGTTATATAAGTGCCGTTTTGATAGAGTTTCAGTTTTTTAAATTGACTTACGCTAAGTTGCACCACCCTATTTAAACCGTGACCGGAACCTTAACCTCCGGGCCTTTTCAAGGCCAGAGTAAATAGGCACTTATAGGGCAGATAATATCTGCCTACATATTATGTATCATCCTAGACTGCATCCCACTTAACATCAGGTGCGTTTGTGGTCAAATAACTGCCGTGCTATGCATAAAAAAAACCGGTGTTTTTGTATGGAGTTTGACAGACTTGACGTTTGTTAATGTTAAATTAAAATGGTGCAACCTAGCTTTTAGAGTCGGCCTAGCGCGTTAAGCGCTGCATTTTCCCGTTAATAGAGAAGCATTTAGATCACACGTTGATAATAATCTTTTAAGCGGTTATTAAGCAGATACAATCTTTTTCCTTTTTCACTTAACTAGTTACTTCTGGGGAGCTTATTCAGTGCTTCTGAAAGTACTTTTAGTCTGTTCAAGCCACGTTAGAGTCTAGAGACCAATGGTTGAATGCTCATTCATCGTCAAGTCCAGTCTCTCTCCTTTAGGATCTCTCGGATCCCAACCAGCAGGTTGGCACGGAAGAGTGGGAGTGATCCTATCCTACTCTGCTAGAATTACACGGCAAGTGGCCTTGATAAAGTGACTCTGGACCCTAGATGTTGCAACGTTCTAAATAAAGAACAAGTAAAATAACAAATCCTAGTGTTCCTTTTCTGATTAGATAAATTAGGTTAATTAATAGTTAATACGTTGCCATACATCACTACCGTGTCTGAGTCATAGTAATAACTATCGGTTCTTAAATTAATTCTAAATTGTGCCAATATCTGGGGTGGTGGGAGCCTGATGACCTGTACTACAGGTATGCAAATACCTATCACAGGAATCAGTCTCACACAAACAACTGTGATTTTATGAATTTGTAATGTGCTTAATAACTTGTGTCATTGTAATGTTTGTGATGAGAAAATAAAGACTATTTATTATTAAAATTTTATTCATATAAACCGCTCAAACTTGACCAATATTCCGTGTGCCATTGCTCAGCACACAATATAAGTACACAAGCCAGTTTATTTGAGAAGCCCTCTAAACTACGGATCGCGAACTTGCTCGCATTTCAAACGCATTTATGAACGTTAAAACTATGAAATTTCATGAGCACCGCCATTTTGCGGAGTGCTTTTAAAAATATTGAACTTTTTCTCAGCGAAGATCTGCTAAACCGTTTATTATAAATGCTTTATATTATAATGTTTGCGTTCTTAGTATAAAGATGAAGATGATATACGTATATCGATTGGTATACTTAGTGCTACTTATTTAGAATATAATACAAAAGAGTGGAATATGTTTCTTTGTTTTGAACAGGCTGTACAAACAGACAAATATTTATACAGGCTGTTTATTGAAAGGCTGGAAAAACATAAACAGAGAATCTAGATTACTTTTCGAACCTGATACCACTGATGTCTTTCTCGGAAATGGAACCCAAACTACGAGTATATTTCAGTTTACAACATAGGGTGGCCCGGTGCTGGAATACCTCGAGAGTGGAATTCTCTAGGATCTAAGAGAAATTTTGATGGATTGAAATTACTTTAGTTATCAACTAAGAAGAAAAATCTGAAATAAATAAGTCAGTCAGACTTATTCAGTGAAAGAAACTCAATGAAGTTAATGTAAAAACAAAGCATTTGTACTATTCCAAACTTTGAAAATGGTCCAGTAAATATACAGGGTGCAAAAAGCGGGCAAAACACTTGAGAGTCACAGTTGGGTAACTCAATCTAACTTTAAAATAGTTTCGTTGTTCGCGCTTACAAAACAAGATAATAACGGCAGCGGGATTTGTCGATATGTTAGCTTATTGATTTTGTGGATAATATTAGTTTTCAGAAGTATAAATTATACAGACTTTCTAAAAATACGATACGGAATTTATTTATGGAAATTACTGGAGTAGTGATGTAAGACCGTCCCTACTTTTCCCGTGGTGGTCGGAAGAGGCGAATAATATCTTTAAGGGCCATTCTGAATTCTGGACAGAACACACAAAGCAAGTTAGGGCCAGGTTCCACCAAGGCGGAGCAAAGATGAGCGGAGAGAATAACACCCGTATTCACAAACATTACTTTAGGGCCTCATAGTGCGCGTGGACGCACAGGGTCCCAAAAACCTATTCATAGACGATACTTCAGTGGTGACAAGCACTATGCGTCCCTTAGAATGAACGCAAAGCTAAGGTAGACAGGGAGCTGTATTACGAAACGCATAGTGTTTATTTACGTCAAAACTTGGTGAAAACCGGGCCTAAGACTAATAATATTCATAACACTGTAAATGAGCAGCTGTAAGGGCCCTTGCCCACGGCGACTTTTTGTAGCGATGAAGTCGCGCTGCTGTAGCGCGTTGGAATCACTTCTATAGTGCGTTGCAAATGCGACTAACGCGCGTTAGTCGCCGTGGACGAGGGCCTTAAATAGCTCAAAAACAAAAGAACAACTAAATTCTAGAACAAACATGACATTTAAAAACAAACGAACCGCAAAACTTAAACACGCCGATTATTTATTCAGCTGCAACACTGAACAAGCTTGCTCTATTATTTAAAGGTTGCGTGGACTGTCGGGCATGCGATAAGAAACAATAAACCGTCCTCGGAGGAGGGCCACGTACAACAATACAAAATGAATTTTAAGCGCGCCCTCAGCGGCGGTAGACAATTGCAACTGTGCATTATGTATGAAACGGATGTCCCGACTGTAGTTTTGCGCACCGCAAAATGTAAGGCCGGCGAGGACGAGGCGATTTTAGATCAAATACCTTTAGTTTCAATCCTAAGTATGACACTTATCGTGGAAACAACTTAGTTTTTTTCCTGCAATATAGGGTAAACCGTATAGCTATTGCCCACTTAAAGATTTCAAACACATTGAGATGAAAAATTAAAGAAAGTATTTTAATTATCGACCATTTATGACTTTTTTCTTATAACTCAATAAACTGTTAAACAGAATATTAACAGTTTTTAGTTAAAACTTACGTAACTTAGAAAATATTGAAATAAATTTAAAATCCTCCAAAAAGTACAGTCATTGCCCATTACTTACACTAATTGCCCACATCAAAGCACAGTAATTGCCCAGTATCTTAAAACAAAATAATCAATTTTAAAATGACAAAATAGGCTTTAAATAAACAAAACAAAACATTAAACTTAAATTCTAGTAGTACAGTCTTCAAAATTTCAAAATAANTTACCTGTTTGAGTAACATTTTCACCCGTCTTGACAAAATCTGCCATAACTGTTTTTTTTTTGTGTTTCCTATTGTAAATTTTAAATCTACTGTACATTGATCTCGGAGCCATCTACTTAGTAAATTCAAATCTAACTAGAGTGATTCAAAGTCAGCACCTGACAATATTATTCTTAAAGCGGGCAATCACTACCAGTGGGCAATCACTCTCTGGTTTACCCTACGCAGATTTGATTTAGAGCAGTTTTTCTAAATTAAGTTTATGATGGATTCCTGATTTGTAATCTTCCATTTCATCATCGTCATCATTTCAGCCATAAAACATTCACTGGTGGACATATTCCCCCCTAATGATTTCCATATTGACCGGTTGAAAGCGGCCAGCATCCTGCGCCTTGCTGCACCCTGTCCAGCTTGTTATCTCATCTATTAGTTTAAAACGTCAAGCCTTGGTAAACTAGATAGGACAGTTCTTCTACAGTGGAGACAAAATTGATGATGATGATAAGTTATAGAATTTTATTAGCAATTCGCCATCAGCACTTCTTTTAATACCTTCATTTCCAACCACTAAATCTTGCTGCAACTGCCAACCATGAGTTGTTCAAATTACTCTAAGAGTGGAAACGTGTACGGACTGCCTAACTAAGAGAAAAAATGCAACTTTTCTCTGAAGACTTAAAGTTTATCGGAGATCTAGTAGAGCGGAAAACGGTTTGGTATTTAATGTAGTCGTATTTTTAAGATATTGAAATAAAGCGTTTCTTAACCGGTTGCTTTGCGAAGTCTTAACTTTTTCATTTACCTGCGCTGTTTATTTTTGTGGAAGTACTTTACGGATTTCTCGATTACTTTTGGTGAATTGTAGAACTTAAAAAGCTCTATAATTATGTTCATACTAGCGGCCGCCCGCGACTTCGTACGCGTGGATCCCGTTTTAACCCTTCATCTATCTTACGCGGTTTAGATTTTTTCATACAAATGTTTTTTCCCGCTAACTCCCGTTCCCGTGGGAATTTTGCAATATCCTATTGTAACTAAGCTTTGAGTTTACTAAGGTACCTAAATGCCAAATTTCAAGCGTCTAACTTAAGCGGTATAGATTTTTCATACAAAAGGATTTTCCCGCTAAGTCCCGTTCCCGTGAGAATTTCGGGAATTCCTTTCTTAGTGCACCTCTACGGTACCTAAGCTACGTTCTTCCAAACTTCAAGTGCCTACGTTTAGCCGTTTAGGCTGTGCGTTGATATGTCAGTCAGTCAGTTTCTCCTTTTATATATTTAAATAGATGATGAGATGTCCGTCACAACAAAGGGAAACTGTTTAATGTGGAGTTTTGACAGTCTATCGGAGCCCTCTGGCTCCGATAGACTGTTCCTTTTGTAGGGCTTGTTCCTTGTATCCTACAAAAAACCGACCTGCTGGAATTAGTAATTCGTATTTCAAAGATACATGTGTGTGTTCATATAACAGTCCAGTTTTGCGGTATCCTGCATTACGGGACCCGCACAACTGGTGCGATTGTGGTCAAATACCTGCCATGTTATGCATAAAAAAAACTGGATTTCCGTGGGTACGAGCCTTTAGATTTATTTAGTGAACGTTTTTTCTAATAGCGAAAACTGCGAATTTGTAAAACATTTCAGACTATCTTCTGCCCTAAGCTAGATAAGATTAATTATCTTGTCACTCATGTTAGCCTTGCTGAACGTATATTTTGATGATATAAGCATCAATAAGCAGTTCTTACCAAAATACCCCGAAGCAATCATTAGTTACTATCGTTGTTACGAAAAATATTAATGAAATAAATAATTGAGATCCAATGCCGAACTCTAACAAGGCAACTAATTACTCCAAAGAACAACTTCATTAATGGAATTTAACACGATCAGACTGAAACTGAAACAACAATGATTTCTTCGGATGCCTTGTACTTTTAATTACTGCAACTTCTGAAGTTGGAGTTTCGTCGTTCATTTGGCTCTGGATGGGATACAAAATGTCATTATTTGTTGTTGTAACTGGCAGCAGAAGGCACTTTGTCATCGGAATATCTTTTTATATTGCCAATTAACTTGAACGTAACAAATCTATATCGTCACCGTCGTGGCAGAATTAAATAACTGACAAAACCAAAGTTGCGAGATATTCACGTTTTTGTGTTTTTTTTTCGTTAAAAATGGCGATAACTTTTAAGGGTTAAAATATTTTACTGTAGGTCTTTTGATATTTTATACAGCAAATTTACCTTTATTAATTCAAAAGTATTCGATGACGTTACTTTGTATTATTTTAAATAAAAAAATAAAAATGTAATTATTTAGTTTTGCCACAACCGTATTTTACAACTAAGTTGCAGTTATTTAGTTTTTGAATGTCACTTATTTAGTTTTGCCTCAACCAAGGTATTATAAAAACGAATATTTCCATTGAATAAGTACACTTGTTTAATTTTGCCACACTTTTATTGACCTAAATGTTGATTTGTTCATTTTATTTTATTTGTTTTGTCAGTGCAATTTTAGTCAAAATCTGTAAAATTGTTAAATAATGCTAGAATATACCTACTTATTTAATACTTATAAATTTTTAACAAATTGGTATGGTAACCATCAACATCAGATTCCTATAACATTGAAATACAATTGAAAGAACCAACATCGAAATGAATATCAAGATTAAAATAATCCAAAAGCAATAAAACTGTAATAGGGATCTATCCCTAGGGATCCATAGGGATTCCTTACCCTCAACGTCATAGCAGAACGACGTTCAATGTTCAGATCTCCGTTGACGCTAAGGCACATCGGCAGCTCAATAGACAGATATGGAAGTCCTTGCAACATGATGTTCGCAACTTTAATACAAATCGTATTAAAGAGGCGATAGAGCGGAACCAAGGCTCGAAAGTGTTCGCAAGAGACTACTCTATTGGGCGAAGCTAGCTTACGAAGCTGAAGACTGCGGAAGGTAGTGTAACGTCAACAAAAGCCGAGGTTCTGGGTGAGATTGAAAAGTTTTATGGACAGCTGTATACCTCGACGAAGATGTTGTGGATATCAGCATTATCAGCCTATATGAGATTAGGATGTCTCTCAAACACCTAAAGAACAACAAGGTACCGGGTGATGACGGAATAACCTCGAAGCTTCTGAACGCGGGTGGAACATCGATATTAAAGTCAAGTCCTTCAGAGACTATTTAACTTCGTCTTACTCCAGGGAACAACGCCAGAGGCATGGAACAGAAGCGTGGTGGTACTCTTCTTCAAGAAAGGGGATAAAACCTTGCTGAAGAATTACTGACTAATCTCACTTCTGAGTCATGTCTACAAGCTGTTTTCTAAAGTTATCACGAATGATCTCGCGCGTAGGTTCAATGACTTCCAGCCTCCCGAACAAGCCGGTTTCTGAAAAGTATCGGTACATATCGAGGTGCTGAAGTGCTTATACACGCCACCATGTTGGTCCGAGTACAGGAGTGGAGTACGAGGGCGATTCCTCTGCAGCGAGGCATGAGGGAGATGTTATATCTCCGGATCTCCGAAACTATTCACCGCTGCATTGGAAGACGCTTTCAAACTCCTCGAATAGAAAGGATTCGGCATAAACATCAACGACGAGTACATCACTCACCTTCGGTTTGCCGACGATATTGTGTGGTCAGTGCAAAATCACTGGAAGACCTCGGCACAATGCTCGAAGACCTTAATCTCCCAAAAGGTAGGCCTTCGGGTGAACAACATGGAAAAACGAAGCTTTTGTCAGTTTTGTCGAATGTCTATGTTGCGCCCTCCTACCCAGTTTCGGTTAGGAGCTCGAATCTCGAGATTGTTGACAAGTATGTCTACCTCGGACAAACGTTAACTAGGTAGAGAAAGAGGTCGAATCCAACTCGGCTGGGTAGCGTTCGGGAAACTACACAACATCCTTTCATCCAAAATATTTCAGTACCTAAAGACGAAAATCTACGATCTGTATGTGTTACCACTGATGATGTATGGCTCGGGAACGCGGCCTCTTACTATAGGCCTTATAAATAAGCTCAAAGTTGCACAGCGTGCTTTGAAGAGGGCTATGCTCGGTTTTTCTGTACAAGAGACAAGGCACATAGTACGCAGAACTGACAGACGATGGGGCAGCAAGGTTCTGGAGTGGAGGGCACGTACCGGAAAGCACAACGTGGACTTCATAAAGGTAGCAAGAAAGCACTGGATGCAGACCGCTACCAGCTGGTCATATTGAAAATCATTGGGGGAGACCTATGTTCGGCAGTGGACGTCCTATATGGCTGTAATGATGATAATGATGAAGGTAACTATCCAGATTCAACATCTGAGTAATGAACATTGAAATTAAAAGTAACATTTAAAGTAATGTTACAAAAATGAAATAAATCAAAAACACAATTGTACGAGTATTTTGAAGCAATGTTTCGGATTGATTTGTGGCAGAATTAAATAAAGTCACTTGTTGACTTTCTTAGTACAAGTATTTTGAAGCAACGTTCGCAGTGAGTTGTGTAAAGTCACTTATTCAGTTTTGCCACGTAAATTCTACAACAAACAGAGTTGTAATTTATGGTCAATAGTTTCACTAAACTGAAGATATCTTTGGAAATATCATAGATATTGCCACGGGAGTAAGATCAAAATATAGGTAACACTTTCTACTTTACAAAAAGTGGAAAAAGTGGTTTTTGCCAAATTTGTCAGTTATTTAATTCTGCCACGACGGTGACGATATCTACAAATTTAATGCGAAAGGTCACTGATTGACTGACTCACTCACTCACCACGTAATCTCAGAAACTAAAAGTGCTAGGAGTCTCAAATTTTGCATGGGTGTTCTTTTAGACCGTAGTTTTAGTTCTAAGTGAACGGATTTTACGAAATCCACACATACGAAGACGCGGGCGGCCGTTATTATTAAATAATTTTCATTGTGAAATTGAGGCCTCATGTTTTTCATGATACAATTTGGTGATTAATGTTTTTTTTTGTTTGATGTCCTTTGGGAAAACATAACCCTCCTTATGACACAGTCGGGTAATAATAGAGTTTTTTTTTTTATCTACATGTATGTAGTATCTGCTTCCTCAGTAGTTAGGTTTGTTCTAGCTATCACCATTTGAAGTAAGTTTTTTGCCATGACAACAATGCTTGTATAGGTACCCTATGGTTGAGGATTTCGGCCGTATTTCACTTTATGTATATCAGGTGATATCCAGGCCAATAGCTTCCCTATTGCGATAAAAAAAATCCGGAATATTTCAATTACAGGGAATTGTGGCACGGGAGGGTGTTTTTGTAACGTGAAACTTCAGCGAGACGTCAGATTTGTTTGCTCTGTCACATCATAACAAATGTCAATGTCACCCCTCCAATGCCGCTCCCGTCCTCAGGCGTCCCCAACTCAGTTAAGCGCAAGACCAGTTCTTTACATTACTTACGATGGGTAATTTTGAACTCGACTACGATAACTTTTCATCGAACAGAAAAATAGTGCAATAACCGCTAAAGTTCTTCATAAAATACAAATGCTCGAATGGAATAGCCCACAGACATGCATTATACATCGCAATTACATCAGAATGAGACTGGTACGAGTATTTACCTAATTTATTCAGCTACGAACACTGCGTCTAGTGACGTCATCTATGATCTCACTTTAACGCGCAACATGTCAATGATTAAGAATCAGGAGTATCTGAGTCTCCAACAAGTCAAAGTTTATGAGATGTAAATGATAAAAAATTACACCAAGACACTGATACTGAAGATAATTATGGACTGGAGAACGTAGGCTTTCCACTCGGTAGACAGACGATCTGGTAAGGGTCGCGTGAAGCGCCTGGACGCGGATAGCGCGGGGCTGGTTGTTGAGATATTTGGCGGAGGCCTTTATCCTGGATGCCATTTGGTTGAAAAAAAAAGATCATATCCAATTAAGGAAATACCAAACTCTTTACCGCTCTTGGCTGCCGGGGCAGGAAAGTTCTTGAGTGGCGACCACGAGCCGGAAGACGTAGCGTGGGCAGGCTTCCCACTAGGTGGACCGACGATCTGGTGAAGTTCGTGGGAGGTGCCTGGATACGAGCGGCGCAGGACCGGTCTTTGTGAAAATCTTTGTCCAGCTGTGGACGTCTTTCGGCTGAACGAACAAACTCCTTATAATGAAAATTAATATGAAGGAACCATTACTATCTTAAAGGACAAGCTTAATAGCTAAGTGACAAGAAATCTGTTAATAAGTCATACACTCCTCGACTTCTTCGTCCTTTATTGTGGTCTCTTTCGTAGGTAATTGTGATTAATGTCACATCCATCAAACCTTCATAAAGATTGGATTACGCAGTGTTTTCAGACACAGACAAGATAAGTGGGTGACTCTCAGTAAGTACCTAACATCAACGAGTAAAGCGTAGAAGCAACTTTGTGATCCGAAAGTAATAATAATAAATTACTGCACACTACAACAAGAACAAGAACAAAAAAAGAAACACACGGACTAGTATAATTTAGGTGGTCTTATCGCTATAAAGCGATCTTTTCCAGACAACCTATGGAGAGGACAGCTGCATAAAACAAGTATGAAGGGAAAGGCGGTGTGTATGAAAGTAATTGATTTAAATAAGAAAATTTTAATACGTAATGAATTTTTTTTGGTATTTTTGCTGAACCAATTATGATGAATTTAGATTTTTTTGTCGTTGTAATTATGAAATCACTGTTAAAGAATTGAAGTCACGAGGGTGAAGTTGTAGCTACGTTGGTTATGATATTGAGGGACTTATCCCACACATTTACCCACCACTGCAACTCTTGTATAGCCAGGATCTACATCTTGGCCTCCAATTTCTCACAGGTTTTGCATTGGTTTACTGTTAACAACTTATTGTTAAATGCAAACAAAACTAAGTGCATTAAATTTACCTTACCTAATGTGAGGCAGGTTCCCACACAATTGATGGTGAAGAATGAACCATTAAATAGCATAAGTTCCACAACATTCTTGGGAATCACTTTAGACTCTAAACTTCAGTGGGGTCCTCATATTGAAACCTTGTCAGCAAGGCTCAGTTCAGCTGCTTTTGCAGTGAGAAAGATAAGGCAATTAACTGACATTGAAACGGCAAGGCTAGTTTATTTTAGCTATTTTCATAGTATAATGTCATACGGCATATTGTTGTGGGGCTCAGCTGCGGACATTGAAACTGTGTTCGTTCTGCAGAAGAGAGCAGTGCGGGCCATTTATAACCTTGGACCCCGATTTTCCTTGAGAGAATTCTTTAAGGAGATTAATATACTGACAGTAGCTTCACAGTTCATTTATGAAAACCTTTTATATGTTCGCAAAAATATAGAGCAATTTACTAGAAAGAGTGATTTACACAAGTTCAATACAAGAAACAAAAATAAACTTGCCGTTCCAAATTTCAGACTGCACAAGATTGGTAATTCATTTATGGGGAAATGTATTAAACTTTTCAATAAATTACCACAAACTGTTGTAGAATTGCCCATTCATAAATTTAAAGCACATATCAAAAGCACCTTAATGAAAAAGGGCTACTATAAAGTTGATGATTATATAAAGGATAAAAATGTTTGGAATGTTTAACTACCTAGCTCGCATTAATACTTATGACTATAATTTGTATATTTTAAAGACTGTAAAACCTTGAAAAGGAGGCTGACAATAGTGACTGAGTTTCTTGCGCTGCTTCTTCTCAGCACTGGCCCATTTATTGTCCCGAAGCAGTGGTAGGGTTAATATTGGGACGTGTAAAAGCGCTTTTTTAAAGCCTATTTGCAAAAATAAATGAATTTTAATTTTAATAAGGCCTGAAAAGACAATAATTATTATTATTATTCAAGGTCCAATTCCAAGGTAACTCTTTCTACGTTGCGAATATTCAAAACGCGATAGTAATTGCTTACCGTGGTGACCATGAAAGTGAAACCTTCAATAAAAATGCAAATCATACTGAATAAGAAATATTTACACAGTACCTACGTAAAGTCAGCGTCAAATCGTTCGTGACACCGAAAGTAGTCAAGAAATCCGCAACTCGTCTTTGTTACAATTGCAATAAGGTTGTATTGTCAACTTTTAGGCCACTTTGGGTTTCACAAACTATGTATTTGACGCTGACTGTACAACGAATACATCCAAAAAAATTAGGCAGTTACGGAGTTGAGGTAAAATCCTACCACTAAAGCAAATGTTGGCCATTTTCCGAAAGATAGCAGAATTTTGACAAAAGGACATCATCAACAGCCCTTTACAGTCCACTGCTGGACTATGAGCCTCTTCCGCTATAGTGGAGGGTTTTGCCATAATTCCCACACTTGGCAGGCGGGTTGGAGATCGCAGTTTAAAAGATTGATGTTTTTCAAAGAGCGCTGCTGCCCGTTCTCTGTTTGATGTGTAGTCCCTAAGTCGCCTCTCACGACACCCGTGGGAAGAGTAGGGGTTGGTGTCAAATGCATTCTACTCTGCCGACACCACACGGCTTGACAAAAGATACTTCTATGTTTATTTCGTCAACTGAAGACCCTGTCCATTTGAAAGATAGGTGATTGAATTTGTTACGTAGAAGTAAATTTTGCTTCATCATGTTATTAGATAAAGCATCTAATAATAAAACAAACAGTGGTTTCTTAATAAAGTTATCTTGAGTATCTATTTCTTTGAATCTGCTACTTATTACTTAGCATTTTTTTTTTTGTTTAATCTTTTTAGCTAGCCTTTGCAGTGACCACAGTCAAGTGAATTTAAGTAAAGATTATTAATTTATTTACATGATACATTCGATGTTCGCTCATTCTATTGATTTATTAACCCTCCTTCTGGCTTAGTCGGGTAAAAATAGCCTATTATTTTCGGTATGTGCCAATAGAATAGTTCTAAATAAAAATAAAAAGACATGGGTAGTATTAAATATGATTATTAATATCTTTAATTACTCCAGTAGATCTAAATATAAATTTTAATTAGTATCAAATAGGTACAATAAAGTACGAGTACACTTATATAAAAATCTTTTAGGAACTGCCTTCACAAAACTTGATAGTAAACTAAAAGCTGCGAAAATCAAGTGCGCAAAATGCACCCAAACAAAGGAAGATTATGACACACGCCAAAGTTTTGACAGCGCCCTCCGGACTTCCGGCGGAAGTGACAGTCTGAAAGCCTTTACGCGGCTATCCGGGCGGCGCGATTAATATTTAATCAGGGCGGCTACTACGAAAGTCACGTTTTGGCTAGTTCTGTCTCTGTCACTCTTTGAATTTCTTTCACTAATTAGACTATTCTGTAAGTTTGCAAGTGTTTTGTTATAAGAAATAAATCGATACTATTATTATAAATGCGAAAGTAACTCTGTCTGTCTGTCTTGCTTTCACGCCTAAAGCACAGAACCGATTTTGATTAAATTTAGCATAGAGATAGTTTGAGTCCCGGGAAAGGACATAGGATAGTTTTTATCCCGGTTTTTGAAACAGGGACGCGCGCGATAAAGTTCTGTGACAGACAAAATTCCACGCGGGCGAAGACGCGGGCGGAAAGCTAGTAAAGAAATAAATTACTAATTGTTACTCTTTCTTATCAATGTTTACATTGGTCATCATCATCATCTTCAGATATTTCTGTCTCTACTCTGCAGTAGAAATATCTTGATGCTTCTGCAAGCACTATCCTTTTTACTGTAGAGTATAGTAGTTTAGAGTAGTACTCTAGCACAAGTTTGTGCTATTTTATTTAAAACTTTTTTGTTTTCTCATTACTAAAGTTGATCTAGTTTCCAAAAAATAAAATGCTTCAGCTATCCAAGTTTGTGATATTACGGTTTTTGCAAAATATTTGAAACATTTTGGTCGGAGCAAAATCAACCTGGCTGATGAAAAACCTATTGGTACAATATTCGCGTGATTGCACTTTAGTTTAGTACCGTAAAAACAAAGTTTTGTTGCAATATCGAACCTATTACAGCTGTTTAAGGTGTAACTTGATGTGCTACCATTTGAACTGATAGACAATTTGGGTACAGGCATAAAATGTAAGCACTAGAATCCTAGCATTGGATAGATTTTTCAACGTTCTTGATACCCCTAGATCATTTTAATAGACCTATCCAACGATACCCCACACGATGGAGTAGAAGATGAAAAAATATCATGCCTACCCAACCGTAAGTCCCAATAATATTTAGAAAAGTTTATTTCAGGGAATAATTGACGTAAATATCTTTTTTTTTTATTCCACAACGAGGAAGCTCTTGGCCTGTATCTCACCTGATGGTAAGTGATGATCAGGCCGAAGGTGGAAGCGAGCTTCACCCGGAATCCTCAACCACGGAGGAACTGGCTATCTTACCTCAAACTGCCGGAACACAATAATGCTGTTAACATTGTTGTTATGGCGACAGACTAAGTTAAGATGGTGGTAGCTAGCCAGGCGGACTTAGAACAAGTCCTACCACCAACCAAACCGAACAGAAAAATCTGCCCCCACTGGGAATCGAACCCGGGACCTCTGCGTCTGAAGCAGGTGGTCTTACCACTAGACCACAGACGAGGCGGTTTTGCGTCTTGTCAATTAACACTTCTGTTGTTAATTTGCACAAGTCCCAGTAAACACCCACTCTTGGCCCTAACTGTATTAGTCTCACCAAATTTGCTACCCACAATACCCTTTTGTAAGCTGTCAGCGAAATAATGGAAAACACATGAGGAGTGACAACGGAACTCCTCGGAGACCGCAGGAGTCCCAACACGAGAGAACAAATGGAACATACGATGTGAGGTCTAATAAGGATGTGACGTTGAGGGAATGAAATCGATTCTCTTTTCAATCGATTTGGGAAAAATCAATTTTCAAATGAAGATTTTTTTTCGTATCTTGCATGTTTTTTTAAATAATATTAGATTACTAATAATTCTTTTAACTCCCCATTATGGTAAGCTAAATAGTATGCTTGTATTACGAGTGGGTCCACCACAATAGTCGAGCGGCAGCGGGAATCAAATCAAATAAAAAAATCAAAATCCATTTATCGAACCCGCGTTCCTCGGATCACGAGTCGTCCATGGGAGTCCGACACCTTCAATGTTGGGCTATCGTTGCTTTTAAATGGTGATTTTCTACAAAATAATCGAATAAAAAAGGAGATTCACGTCACCCTCAGGACTTGTCCGTTTTCTCTTCTGTCAATCCGTGTGTAGATTGCGAAATAAAAATTGACGCGGCACAGTATAATCGATTTTATAAAATCAATTTTTGTATAAGTAATAATCGATTGTTTTAACATCGATTATTCCTTCACATCCCTAGTTTCTAATAATGGCTCCGAGCATCTGATCACGTAAGTAGATAACAACTTCGTCTCCTGATATGTAGGGAGAAGTCGTAAGATTTTTTGGGGAACTTACAAGGTTGGAATTACTTGTACTGCAGATATAAAGGGTAATAACGTGCCAAAGGTCGTGTTTGTTGGGGGAGGTTGTCGCGATTGTCATTTATTTTATGAGCTAAACAAATGTGATTAATGTACAAAGTACCTACCTAAACTTTTGTTGCTATGATGGACTATTAACATGAGTTTGTGGACATTCATTTGTCACTCCATGCTACCTATTACTCATTTGTTTTGACTCCCGTATTCACAAACAATGCTTGCAATTGGAACGCACAGCATTGAATAGAGCTCTGTGATTGGTTCATGTGTCACTCTGTGCGTGCACGGTGCACGTACGCGCACACTGTGAGACCTCATAGTAATGTTCGTGAATACGAGCCGTAATCATTGCTCGTCGTGCACGACGATATTGATACGAGTAGTAATTTAATTTTGTTTAATTTTTAAACTTAATTGCTCACACAAAAAATGTTTAGTTATAGCTAAATTAGCTTATTTCCAGGATAAACTATTTTGCATATTGGAAATTACTTACAATAATACGATGCTTATGCTCTTTTATCATAAACCTTGTATAAAAGAATCAAACTACAAATAAAGCATACGGCAACTTTATTCAAAGGGAATACATAAAGACCGTCATAATGACGACGCGACCTATTTTGTTTTACAACTTTTTTTCAAAAGCGACAAAACCACTCATTTGCTGTTCGTTCAAAATGAACTACAAAGTGCGCGACAAGATGAACTATTAAAAAATCATACGAAAAAAACGTAGAGAAATTGTTTGCTTGAGATGTACTTTTGTAAAATATTGATAGAAAAGCGAGCTGCGGAAAATATTGCAGGAAATAGGAAAGAATGTATTTTCTATTTAACAAGTATTGTATTATTATGTTTGTGTATGTAATTAGGAAATTATTGGTTGTCTTGGACTACTATGAGTTTTTAGATTTAATTAGCTTTTGCTCGCGATTTCGCTTGCGTGAATTTCGATCTTCATATTATAGCATGGCAATTACTTCTATAGAAAGAAATTATGGTATTTCTTTAAAGAGACTCGCGTGAGAATCTCTCTAACAAAAGTCAGGATAAAAAGTAGGTACCCAATAGTATCTCTATACCAAAATTAGTCTAAATTAAGCTTAAAAGTAACATGTACCTTCCAACAGAGCTATTTTAGCATTCACAATATTTTAAATGGACAATTAATAATATTTTCGCAGGTGTGTATAAAGATAATATTAACTTTTCAAGCTAACATCATAACCATAATTTCTGAATAATTAACTGTTATAAACTAAGAAGGCCGTTAATTTAATTTGGCTCATACAATGAAGAAACAAACTGCGCTCGAGGGAAAAATAATATTCCGAAACGGACAGAGCCATTTAGTACAGAAATAAACTTTTAAAATTAATTTTACTTAACTTGTATGCTAAATTAAATTGAAAAGGTAATTGAGAAACCTTTAATTTTATTTTCACTTTTGATTGACAGCCAAGTTAAAAGAAATAATTTGGAAAATTCTGTTTGTAATATTAAATACGTTTCAAGAAAATCTCATTCCAATTTACAGAATAAATTATGTGTTTCAGAATAAAAGTTTGTGGAATATTTTTTTTTCGGTTACGGCTGATCCCACAAAAAATGTAATTATAGTTTTTTGGACGCTAAAAAAGTTATAATTTTCACTATCTTTATTTAGAAACGTAAGTTGTTTATCCATATTTTGTGTGAGTTCAAAATAAATATGAAAATAGTGTATGTGGACTCGTGAATGAATAAAGAACGGTGTACACCAGGGGAATAAACGAGTACCTATGTGGATTGTAGGTACAAGAGGCAGTATCTGTTTAACAACTCTATGTCTAAAATAAGCAACATGATACGGAACTATTTTCACTTCTTGTTCGGGAATCTGTGTAGCCAGGATCTAGGTAACTTGACCACCAATTTAAACGGGACTGGATGGCGCAGTGAATAATATCGAAGAATTTATTGCTCAGCAGTGGACGTCCTGTGGCTGATTATTAATGATGATGATGATATATTTGTTTATTTTTGAGATGTCGTTAAAGTTTGACGAGTGTATTTGTTACTGTCTGATACACAGTCTTTTGTTTCTGCGTCATTTTGGTTTCTAAACATTTTAACATAAATCTTTTTATCATTTTACTGTCTACGGGACTATCCCACCTCTCGTTCCCACTACTACAACTCCTGTGTAGCCATGATCTACAGCTTGACCGCCAATAAAATCCAAACCAGTGAAGGTCAAGTTTGTCCCAGGGGAAAGTTAAATTCTCATTGGACCTGCAACGAAATTAATCAGAAGAACATAGAGGGAGTTCGAATTCGAATTTCATTGTCTAGTGTGTGCAAAGCTTTATACTCTTAGCGGATTGGTATTCAGAACCACGTACAGCGCCGCGGAGAGGTGCTTAGGTCTTGCATACAACTAGTTCTTACTGTAATGGCACCCTTGAGGACCGAACTGTCGTGTACGAGGCCTTAAATATATTCTCAACTAGTAAGACACAAGGGTATTTGACACCACTTACAAATTATTTAAAACCACTACAAAACTTATTCTGTTAAGGCATGAGTTTACGTTATGTGATCACGCTAGCGACTGCGTAAAAAAATTACATTAAATGTATGACAGATTGTACAGCGGCCCTAGCGACTTTTAAGACTTTTAAGAACTAAAATCTTCATAAATGTTTTTGACGTACCCGCTAGCGAGCACACCCAACGTAAACTCATGGTAAGCACACTGGTCCTAAAAACTCTTTAGTTTTCAATCAAATAATATTGAAATTTACTGGGTTTGAAATTTAAATTTGATAATTTTACTGGGTAAGCATGTAAGAAAATCATAAAGACCCAAGCAGACAATTTTTTCAGCTATATTCAGCAGTGCCGAAAAATACTAGTGTCTCTTTCTGAGTACCTACGTATTACTTATGACTAATACGAGTATAAAACGTTTTACGTTACAATAAAATTCTTCTTCTTCTTTTCGTGTCGACAACAAACCTACACAGTGTCAGCCCAAAACTCCGCCACAAGAGTGGCGTTGTCAGCAGCACTCATCAAATCCTCCTGAGTGCAGTTGCTTGGGCACTCAGGGCACAATAAACATTACTAAATATAGAGTAAGGAATCTAAAATATACCGTAATTACGTCCACAACTTGTACAATTTCAGACGAACGACACAGGTACAAACTTATTTAACGCTTTTTTATGCCCTTTTCGTTGCTTGGCCATAAAAAGATCGCTTCAAAACATAGAGACTTCTGTAAACACAGCGGTGTAACGACTTGTTGGAAAACTTTGAGGCTTTGAGAAAAAATCGGCCAAGTGCGAGTCGGACTCGCGCACTGAGGGTTCTGTACGTCCAAACCTGTTGGTATTTAGGTAAAATCCTGTTTTTTTCCTTTATATGTGGTATAAGACGTTGCGTCGTACCAATTGTCCCTGTCAGTAGGTTTTGATTCACTTGCGAGTGGCGACATAAACGACCGTATCTTTTGATTGCATTGGTTTATAAGTTTGATTTTTTTACAGCTCCAAGGGACAGTAGACCTGAGTATTTGATAGGAATTTACGTTTGATACCTCCACGTCCACGCGTTCCTGAAAAAAAAGGTCTTGATAGACAGATAACGGACAACATATTTAATAAGGGTCCCGTTTTTTCCTTTGAGGTACTGAACCCTAAAAATTACTAACTTTCCCTTATTTCTCTTTGCTTTAGCATAAAGTTTGTTGCATGTGGTTTTTGGTCCAACATTGGACACCAGTTTTTATGCCAGTCCGAGTTTGGGCCATCTCAAAGCTTTAATCTTGGCATATGAAGATGGGAATAGAGGCTGAGTTGGGAGGTAATATGAAACTTTCTTTTTGGCTGTGCAACTTTGAGCCCTTTGGAATTTGACACACAAGTGGAATTACTATCGTAGCTGTTAATAAAAGCCTCTTCTATTATGTAGACTTTAAAGGGTTTGGGTGGCTATTATAGCACGTTTCATACCTATCAGCTAACTTGATAGTTGATAGAGAGATAAACTCCATTTAATCGGAAGAAATCTAGCTCTACTTTGTATGGTAGTAGTGATTTATCATGACTTATTTTTTTTAAGCTGTAGCTATAAAAACGTCTGAGAAACTGAAATTGATTTTAAAGTTAAAAAGTGGTGGTTTTGTTAATTTAAATTCTAGTAACGACCAAATAAAAATGTGTTTTCATCAAAGTAGATTTCTATCATTTTTTATCAAAATAATTTTAAATTAGAATCTAAAAAGCCGAAATCTAATTTTTTACTCATAACGAGTACAAAAACAAATCAAATTAAAGTACAAAAAGTTATCCAATTCGCAATAACTTCGTTAGTTTGTTTGATATGCCTAATGAGATATTTATTTGCTTTATTTTGGTTAGCTTTGTTTTGTTGATTGCAATAAATTATTAATATTAGTCAAATCAACGGTTTATAGATTCGTAGAACCGAAATTCAGTGTAAAATTAGTTGATTAAAATTGTCACTTTCAATGCTTAATAGAAAGATCAATAAATTGGTAATTTCATGCTAATATGTGTTCAATACCCTCATACTTACTGCTATTGGCATTTTAGATTAGGTAGTTGTTTGTTGATTATGATGGTCGATTTGATCACAGAAACTTTAAAATACGTGATAGATGAGAGTTCAAAGTCACAGACTCAATAAAAAACTTGCACCTCAAAGTACATACAGAAAAGGTGTTTTTCTTACAACTGAAGTTTCAAAATCCGACTAAAGTTGCAGACAGCAACGACTTACTTTTACTCGAACATTCTATTATAATAAAACGGCGTGTTATTGTTGCTGTCACTCTACTTGACAGGGCAAAACGCCTGTTGCACCTTTAAAATATTGTATTTAAGTATTTCCTGGAATATTTACGCCCGTATTCACAAACATTACTGAGGTCGAGGTCTCACAATGCGCGTGGACGCACAGAGTGACACACGAACCAATCACAGAGCTCTATTCAATGCTATGCGTTCGATTTGCTGCTTCGTTTGTGAATACGGGCGTTACTTTTTATGCTGATATTTTGGTTTATTATTAGACTTACCGTGTTTTTATGTTAATTCAAATGCTATTATTGGCTTATTGTTTAGCTTAATGGGTTCCAAGAAGCGATTCCTCATTGAAAACCCTGTAAACATGTTATTTCCCATAATTAGCAAAAGTTTCTTTGGTATTTCCGGAAGACTTGAAATTATTTAGGGATGAACGTTTTGGGGAAATAATTATTAATTCACATGTGTAATTAATTACACTGCGATTGCTGCTTGTACGTAAATTCTTCTTAATCTCTCTCTTCCATAATAACATCCGGAACGATGCATAGAGATAATGATAACCATTCATCTGTCCTTAGTTACTTGGGTACCTATTTTTTTTCTTTTTTGCTGCATGAGACCTCTTTCAATCAGGATTTTAATTGATACTAATAATAATAATAATAAATCTTTGGACAATTTCACACAGCGCCAGCTAGCCCCAAAGTAAGCAACTTAATGCTTGTGTTATGGGTGCTAGCTTAACGGATATACTACTTTACGGATTACGGATACTGAAAAATAATATGTATTTGAAAGTTGTCAAAATACTTTTTTAAACAAATGACTGCAACATGTAACTGGCGACTGAGAAAGAATACTAATAGTAGATGTCACCAGCAGCGATGAGTCGACGAACTGAGTCGGGGCATTGCCCTTTGACCATTGTATGGTTAGGTTTAGAAGAAAATCCACATCCTGGTTTGAAAAAAATCTAAGGCTAAGTTGCACCTTAACCGGCGTTTTTGTATTAAGTTTGACAGACGTTAAAGTAAGATGGTGCAAGTCAACCCCCTTAAGTAAGCAGTTGACATTAATTTGTTATGATTTTCCCTCTTTAGGCGAATTCATATTTGTCTGACGTGTTGTGTTGGGATATAATATCAGAACGGTATCATTTTCATACATTAAGTATGATAGCATCTAAAGTGTCGCATACCTACTAAGTTACTCCACAGACGGTTTTTTGTCGGCCGAAAGTTTGATCGGGCTGTTAATCAGCGCGCATTACATCAATTTATTATCGGCCGATTCCTCATACAAATTGGAAGCCGACCCAACAATCGGCCAACTAAAAGTCGATGGTCTGCACTAAGCCTTAGACTAGGCTTATTAATTTGTATAAAGAATCGGCCAAATCAAATCGGTGTAATGTGCGCACTTCCATACATACCCATACTAATCAACTGCCCGACTAAACTATCGGCCGACGAAAAATCGATGGTCTGCTCCTGTACGGAATCGATTTCGTTCTGATGCGTCACCACAACACGTCAGACAAATATAAATCCGCCTTTATCTACAGCAAAACAATGCTCAACACTCGATTCAATCTCAATCATAAATTCGGTTCTGTGATTGGTTTAAATATTTAAATTGGTCTAAAGATTAAATTGAATTTTGAGCTTCGTTAGGCTTATTTAGTACAAAATAATATTTTAAAAGGTTTGTTTTCCTATCAAATAAATATAAATGTGTGTTATTCTGATTCTGAACAATATCCAACATCAATCCATCGAGAAATGAATGCTTAACCTAACACAAAAAGGCTTTTCAAACAAAATTAAAAACACAAAAACCTATTTCAATGCAAATAATGCAAATTGGCTATATATCAGATTAATTCCTCGGCGGTTTGGTGTTGCAGTCAGAATAGAAAAAAACATTGGGATGGCATCGAAAATTGAATTGGAAAAAGCTGGGTGGCCAAGCATTTTGATGTACGGCGCGGTTCGGCGCAGAAGTAATTGAATTTTTCATTGGAAAGTATAGGAGGCATTAAATTATGATCGACTTTAACTCGGTAACTGTGATATTTTAATAAGTAGGTAGCCTCATTATCATTTCAGCCATAGGACGTCCACTGCTGAACATATGCCTCCCCCAATGATTTCCATATTGGCCGGTTGGTAGCGGCCTGCATCCAGTGCCTTCCTGCTAACCTTATGAGGTCGTCGGTAGGTAGCTTACCTCATGCTAGATACGCATTTACCTCATTATTTCGTATTAAAAAAAAAATCATCTAAATAATTTCAAACATGACTATCTGCTTCATAAAATATTTCGTGTTAAAACAATAAAATTACAGCTAAGTATAATATTATCTGCGTTTTCCGGTACGTGGCCTCCATTCCAGAACCTTGCTGCCCCATCGGCCGTCAGTTCTGCGTACTATGTGCCCTGCCCACTGCCACTTCAGCTTGCTGATCCGTCGGGCTATGTCAGCGACTTTAGTTCGTTTACGGATCTCCTCATTTCTGATTCGATCTCGTAAAGAAACACCGAGCATAGCCCTCTCCATAGCACGCTGTGCAACTTTGAGCTTCTGTATAAGGCCTATAGTGAGGGGCCACGTTTCCGAGCCACCCACAAGGTGGACCGACGACCTGATAAAGGTAGCAGGAAGGCGCTGGATGCAGGCCGCTACCAACCGTGCGATGTGGAAGTCATTGGGGGAGGCCTATGTTCAGCAGTGGACGTCCTGTGGCTGAAATGATGATGATGATGATGATAATATTATCTCATTTAAAAGGTTTTCTATATGGCTTAGTTGAAGTTTACTTAAAAACAGAAAAAAATATCTTAGATTGAATAACGAAGACAGCTTAGAAAAATACAAGAATAATTTTGAGAGCTATCTACATACGAGGGGCGGCTGAAAAGTTTTGAGCCTAAGTATCTTCAAGTGTTATTATTGACTCGCACTAAATTTAATTAATTTGCCAATAGCCTCCTTAGTATATGTACAAAGTTTCATTTCATTAGCGTCATCACGCTTTTAGTAATTAATCCGTAAACATCATCATGTCTCAGTCATCCGCGCAATGTACGAAATTGAAGTACACAGTTGTCATCAAATTCCTCAAAAAGAGGAACAAAACGCTGATGGTAACATTTGAAGAGATGTCGACAGTTTATGGGGAATCTGGGCCTTCATTTGCCACCATGAAAGATTGGATCCGATAATTCAAGCATGGCAGGGAGTCGCTAAAAGATGACCGCAAGTCAGGGCGGCCAGATTTCGCCATTAACGAATAAAATAATGAAAAAATAAAGAATCTTGCTTTAGAGATCAGCGAATTAAGCTGTGACGGATAGCTGAAGCTATAGGCATTAGCAAGGAACGTATAGGCGATATTTTTCATACTCATTTGCACATGAAAATGGGGTGTGCGCAATGAGTGCCAAAAATGCTCACGCCGTTCGACAACCAGCGTCGAGTCACAACTTCGCAGGAGTTTTTGGACATCTTTGGCCATAATCCTATCAGTTTTTTTTCTCACATTGTCACTATTGATAAATAATAGATCCGGCAGTACGATCTACAGTCAAAATAAGAGTCAATGCAATGGATTCAAAAGGGAAAACGCCGCCGCGGAAATTCAAAGTGGAGCGATCGACACCCAAGCTCATAGCCACTATATTTGGGATTGTGGAGGAATTTTATTCATTGACTACCAATTTTAAAAAAACTACAATAAACGGGGATTATTATGCTGTACTGTTGATAAGAGTGCGTCAAGTGGTTGTTGAAATATTAAGAGGCAAACTGGCGAAAGGAAATCTGTTATTGCAAGACAATTCGCCCGTTCACACCGCGCATGTTAAACTGGATTTAAAAAAACTAATCACCCACCACACAGTTTAGTTCGAATCCCTAGCTATTTTTTGTAATTCTCAAATTGGAAAAAATACCTCCAGGAACGAAGATTTTTGAGTGACAAAGAAATGAAGGCGGCGTTAAAGGCTCATTTCGAAGGCAAAGATTGCGAATTTTTTTTCAGTGGGTTAAAAGCTCTTTTACGCAAATGTAAGAAGTCCGTTGTAGTAGAGGAAGATTAAATAGAAAAATATATTTTTTATACTTTTCTATCGGCATTTTTAATACCCTAGGCTCAAAACTTTTCAGCCGCCCCTCGTAGCTCTCAAAATTATTCTTGTATTTTTCTACTCGACTAACGACTACTCGTTTAAGTATAAGAAATACAACGAACTTTACTCAGTCTCATGATAATAATTTATGAAAAAGGCTGTAGTACTGACGAGGACATTTTAAGTGAATTCAGATGTGGCTTGTGTTAATTGTAATAAATGACTTTGAAATACATTTTGAAAAATATTTATTTGTTACTAAAATATGTATAATGATGATGCTGATAATATCATGTTCTCGTTTGCATCTCGTGTCATCTTTGTTTGAGAACTTGTTCTAAAACATTGCACCCTTCCTCCTGCAGTCGGGTATACCATCAAAAGAAAAGTCTAGCCCGCATGTCAGAGGGATTGCGGTAAGCGATTCCCGATTACGTATCACGCGTTGGAGGAAGATAGATGGCGCTACGTACGCTTATCTGACGCGTCCGGGACTTGGCTATTACAGCCCTAAATACATGCCCGCATATCGATGGAGTAGTATCAGTTTGTTTTTCCTTTTAAAAGGTGTAACTATCTCTATAATAGGGAATGAAAATCTCGCGAGATTTGGGCTCAAGCCAGATCCCGCTAGTTTATGAATAACAACACTGCGAGATCTCTCGAGCTTGGCAGTTTTGTGGTTTTTTTTTCACAAATTTAAATAAATAAGGAAAAAATAATAAAAATTATAAGTATTTTGAGACAAACGTTTATTTCCACGATTTTTTTTCAATAGACTATTAGTATGCATTATACAAGATCTCGTTAGAACGAGATTGCATTCCCTGCTCTATACGTACCAAAATTAATGAAAATTACTCTGTGGGAATAAAACAGCCAAAGAAACGGAGACAGAATGTCAGTTATTTTGTAATATTCAGTTTTCCAAATCTGGTCATGACCACTCCAGATTTTTTTCAAACATCACAAGGCAGGTATTTGACCACAATCGCACCTGATGTTAAATGGCATGCAGTCTAGGATGGTACATATCTGCCCTGTAAGTGCCTATTCACTCTCGCCTTGAAAAGGTCCGGATTAGACAGCAGCAGGCAACGAATGTCCCTAGCTGTTCGCATTATTAAAGAGTCATCTTTTTGTTTTGACATTAAAATTTTAAAGATAATTAATCAGGTATCAAATAATTTACACGTGCTCCTTTAATGTTCAGTTCCTGAAAGTAACTTAATCAAGTTATTCCAAGTTTCCAAGTAAGAATCAGTTTAAAGCCAAAGAAGTAAAGTACCTAACTATCCTTAGGGATCAAGACGGGAAGGTGGACAAATTAAATCTGCTTTTACTTGACGACTGGCTGAAGCCAATTTAAATAATTAAATTACCCTTTCGCTTGTACCCAACCCAAATTAGATTGGTGGCGATTTGATAAAAATTCAAATATTCATGGGGGGATTAATCACTCCCGCGCAAGTGCGTTTTTCTTGGGAAGTTATTTGGGGGGAATTAATTTTAATTGAATTTCTTCACAAAGATTGGTATGATAAAGATAAGTACATTCGACAGCATTCATCATCATCATCATCATCATCACTTCTAAGGTAGTTCCGTAGTAATCTCCAATGCTTGCCAATGATCAAGATCCGCGGTAATTATTGCTAGTTTATCGATTTTGATCATATTACATATTGACGTCGATAAAAATTATCACGGCGCGCATCTTAGGCTTACTGGTGACACTACTAGAATTTTTCGTTTGACCCTTGCGGGATTCAAACCCGCAGTAGAAAGCGTCCATTACGCAAGCCACCAGTATTATATTTAAACATGTTTTTTTGTGTATAAGAGGTTACTTATTTAACTTTTGTTGTAAGAAAGTTTATTTTTACACCATTGTGTTGATTTTTTTACCTGAGCTCCTAAAAGACTTTTTAAATTCAACATAATAAGAAAGCGTCGCACGCCGACTATTTTCATTTGATTCTATAAGATAAGAAATGTTTGAGGACAAAATTGAATGTCAATGAACACAAGTTGGAATTTAAATTATGTATTGTAGCGATTTATTCCGATTGAGTGGACGTGAACAAGCGGACCGGAGATGGCGCTTCTGTACTTAAACTTTATATTACTGTAGCTATACTGTACATGGGTAAGAAATGATAACATATTTTATGGATAAGAATAATAAATC
This sequence comes from Ostrinia furnacalis, assembly GCF_004193835.3. Classification (NCBI taxonomy): domain Eukaryota; kingdom Metazoa; phylum Arthropoda; class Insecta; order Lepidoptera; family Crambidae; genus Ostrinia; species Ostrinia furnacalis. Next base: position 123,523 of record NW_021133030.1, read on the forward strand.
TAGTGGCAGTGGGCGGGGCACATAGCTCGCAGAGCTGATGGCCGCTGGGGCAGGAAAGTTCTCGAGTGGCGACCACGAGTCGGAAGACGTAGTGTAGGCAGGCCTCCCACTAAGTAGACCGACGATCTAGTAAAGGTTGCGGGAGGTGCCTGGATGCGGGCGACTCAGGACCGGTCTTTGTGGAAAACCGTGGGGGTGGCTTTTTTCCAGCAGTGGACGTCATTCGGCTGAAACGAACGAACGATTAGAATAAACGGTTTAAGAAACAGATTGAAAAAATACAGCAAATGATTTACCACACAGCATGCGGTCTGCGGTCAGATCAAAGTGAACGCAGCCAGCTAGTATGAACAACATTATCAAGAAAACCGCGGGCAGAAGCTTCTATAATGATATTCCACCCAACGCAAGGACCTAATATCCCATGTATAAGAATCCACTTTCGATTACCGCTATCTTACGAAACTATCTTTGAACCATAATTGACATGAATTTGACGACGTCAACGCCAAGTCCGTGGCAGCTAAAAATTAGATTCTGGAGCCCCAAAAAAGTGTTTAAAACCACCACATTCAAATTTGAATCTTATGTGGACGATATTAAAGTACATACTGTTTCTGGACACATTTGCACTGGGGAAAGGGTACGGTATACAGTGCGACTTTGAATAAGATTGATGGTGCCAGTCAATTGACTGCTCTTGGGAAATTAGTAGTATTAGCAGAAGAAACGGGGATAATGGCCACATGATAATGTATCTACTGTATTTAGAAAGTTTTTCTGATATTTCGATTATAGTCATGTCGACAGCATATGAGACTGCACATAATGTTTGTCGTAAAATAGTATCTGATGCAACTGTTTACGATGTCACATAAACATTTGGTTAATTTATAAAAATATGCCTAGATATTGTGTTCCAGTAACTGGTTTGGTTTTCATAACATGGTTTATTAATTTAACAATGATACAGAATTGTTAAAAAAAGATGTTACTAAATACCGAAACCCCGCGAGAGTTGTTTCCATTCAATTTAAAACATTCGTTAGAAAAACAATTATAACAGACAATTTCGCGAGTCTAACTCAAAAATACCTCTTGTATTAAACACACCTACTTTAACTTCGCGCAAAGTAAATTAAAATGAGAAACACCCAAAGAAAATAATGAGACGTTGCCTTTTTCTTTATAATTAAAAATGTAAACTTGATACGCAGGATCTTAATAAAATTCCTTAACAGCATCAAAATATCAAGTTAAACGGACAGGGAATGAAAAATGTTCGTTTTTTAATGTTCCGGGAATCCCGTTTTATTACCATTATTGTAATTATCACGGAGCCTGTTGTTTAATGTTGGGATCATTATTACACCTCGTTGTTATTTAAAACCACAGTGTTTAGTGATCAAAGAGTACTCTACCACTGATTTGGTCCGGTTATACGAGCTTCGATTCAATTATACCAAGTTCCATAAAATTTATTTTCCCAATTTATTCAGGACTAGCTTTTGCCCGCGGCTTCACCCGCGTGAACTTTAGTTTATCACAGATCGTCATAAATTATAGCCTATATTTTATTCTGCGTTATAAATAATAATAATGTAAAGTTTCATCAAAATACGTTCAGTAGTTTTTGCATGAAAGAGTAACAAACATCCATCCAGACATCTAGACATCCAAACTTTCGCATTTATAATATTAGTAGGATATTGCAGGTTAATTTTTATTTCGTAATTCGAATAGATACTATAAAGCTTACAAGAGCTTTGCCTGTCGATGATCGAATGTAGTGCCTATGCGTTACCGACTGTAGATCCTGGCTACATAGGAGTTCAAATTTAAATGATATATTTGCGAAAATGGGCTTACATTAGGTGTTACCATTTTTCAAGTAGGTATCTCCATCTTCCACCTTTAAGCATGCAAAATTATGACTTTGTAGCGGTAGGAACGAGATGTGGGAATAGTAGTCTCGTATCTACCGATTTTGATTCGATGTAGTCGTATAGGTACTTTTCTCAGAATGTGACTAAAAACTTCTTTATCTTAAAATAGGTACCAGCTCAGTGTATAACCAGGCCTGTTCATCTCGGCGAGTTTACATCGAAAACAAAACACGCACGATGGCCCACCTACAGGATACTGTTCGACAAGGCCTCACATACGAGCGAACATTGACTCACGCACGCGTATTCTTGTGTATGATGGAAGAAAATAAAGAAAGTGGTGTACTAAATACTGTGCAGTATTTAACTGCCTAAATAATAATAAAAACACAGAATGTACTTTTTTAAGTTGCCTCAAGACACTGAGAGGTAAATAAGTAGTTAATATTATTCATGATAATTCATGCTAAATCATGTATTTCCTCCGCCATTTTCCGCAGTTTGGCACCTCACGTCACATCATTTTACCGAAGTCAGCCCTATAGCTTCGGCGCAGTGCCGATCACTGACGTTTGTCAACAAAATGGTGCTTGACTCTTGAGACAGGCTAAATTACACCATATTGGTAATGACATTGAGCATACATTTTTTTAAATACCTTCGCGAAGTAAAACTTCTGTACCTACTTAGTACTTATTATTATTCTGTGGTATAACACATTATGTTAAAACACTGATTTTCAGTGGTTGCTTTGGGCAAAGGTCAAAAGTCAGCAGGAAACAAGATCACAAGATTTAACCGTTGTTTAAACTATTAACTAAAACAAAATTAACCACCTTTTACATCCGACCATACCATATAATAATGAGAAATTGTTGTAACTTCAAAATATTTATTTTAAGTTACGAAAATGTGTCACTTGACCAATTTTCAGGACTCGATATTTTTTCGGCACTATTTGATGAAATTAATGTCCTACCTCTTCCTGATAAGGGGCCTAATATAAAAGAACAATATTGAGGACCTACTTTTATATAGGTTTCTGACGAAGTAACTGATTTTGTTTATAATGTTTTAGTTTTAATTAGAAAGGTTTATTTTACTCTTGAGAACGTATTACTTATATTATATACAAAAATAAAACTTGTTAGTACAAAGTTTTTAGCCTTTTCATAGCAACGTACAAACTTAATTTTATTCAAAGTGCTGAAGTGAAACGTAAACGTAACATATATTAAGAAAAAAATCGCAAACGAGCGCAAGTTAGGTTAATTCTCAGGTTGCCGCAACAAGTAAAGTAAGATTTATTAACCGTGACGATCCTCGCAAAATGGCGAATAAATCAGTGACGTACAGCTGAACTCACTCCGTTTTGTATGAGGTGAAAGAGAAAATATAAATTTAATGGGCAAAAATGGGTGACGTTAAATACCTGTACAGTCACTGGGATCGTTTTTGGAAAGAGAATACCTACTGATTTTCTCTAATCCGTTTCATCCTAATATCGTCCACTGCTGGACAAAGGCCTCCCCTATGGATTTCCACATCGACCGGTCCTGAGCTTTAGGCCCTTCCCGCAATCATGATCAGATCGTCGGTGCATTGAGTTCAAAAAAGTTTTTCCAAACAAATGAGTCCAGAAGGTCCGAAAAACATTCGCTTTTCAACTACCTATTACGAATATACTGTTAAGATGAAGATGATTACGAGAATGTGTTTATTTTGTGCACCATTTTATAAAATATGAATTAATATTGATTGAATGCTGCCTATAATAGAAATCCTAATAATGTATTCGTAGAAATGTTTAACAGCAATAACAGAATACAACAGCAATATTGAGTTCAAAGAAAAATCAGCGCAACAAATAAAATGGCATTAGCATAAAAACTACACGTTTTAACTTCAGCACTTTGAATAAAATTAAGTTTGTACGTTTGCTCGCGAGTGTACTGTGGGCTGAGCTAACATACCCTTAATCGTTGCTTCGATTTACATATTCACCGTAAATATTTGGTACACTGACGGACAAAAAATACGAGCAAACATTTACTTTCAATATTCAAATGATGTGTTTAATCTTCAGCATGATGTATGTTTACCATACTCGTATTTATGTTACACAAAGCTCACTTAAAGAAGGAAAATTGTTTTCCAAAGGCAATATTTAGAAAAGGTTAGGTATTTTCGATTCGTTGGGTGGTGGAGCCATTACTAAAACGGCTTAGAATAATAACGTCGTAACTGGCGCGTTTTTATGGTATCACATCAAGCTAAATTTACGTTCTTTTGATTGCTTTTTTTGATATATGCGCTCAGTTTTATAAGGTTGAGTTTTCTCTACCTAATGTATTTTTCTGACCTCAGAACTTACTTGCCAGTGGAATGTGATTCAACCGCAGTATTTTATCCTTGACTGGAATTTTAATTGCTAGGTCAATTTCTCCTATTAATCCTTCAAGCTCCGCGAATCTAGACACAATAGATAATCAATTGTTATGACATTAATTAATGCCGTCTGGGACTCAATGGGTTAATAGTAAACTTCAAAATTTCAGTTTTTAAATATCAAATTGAACTATTCTAACTGCCTTCAAATTCACTACAACTTGAAATCAGTATGAAATTTCGAAGTATTCTTCGATATCGTCAGAGAATACCTACAGACGAGAATATAACTCTACCAATTGACTGACATCATTGGAACCAGAATTGCACTTCATCAGCAGTAGAGTTCATTGCAAGGTGGATACGTCATGCTGCCTTCAAATAAGTGACATCAAAAATCGCTTAGCGTTCCCCAGAACACCGCAGCGAGAGAGCTAGGGTACACTTTAGGGTGCAGAAAAGAAATAGCATCTTTTAAGGCTGTAATGGGGCTAATTAGTTTCATCAGGATGTGTACTGACTCAATACTTCCAGTATAAAATCAGTTTACATTTACCTATTTATTAATCACAAAAAAATACAAATTGTAATTTTTAAAAAGAAAAAAGACTTACCTAATAGTAAGTATGTGTGTTCTTAAAATATTTGCGTTATCGTATTTTTGTTTGGATTTTATTTCTCATGAAATGTACCCTCTAGAAAAAATCACTACTCTACTACGAGGGCGGCACTGAAAATTTCGGGAATCAAAGAAGTGAAACAACATTACTATTTAAAAATGTATTTATTGCTTTTTTAAGTATTCTCCGCGAACTTTGACACATTTTTCTATACACGAAACCAATCATTGAAGCAACCATTGCATTCGGAAGTTTGGGTCTCCAAAATGGCCGTTTTATAGGCTTCCACAGCTTCTTCTGGTGATGAAAATCTCTGACCACGCAATTTATTCTTTATTTTAGGGAAAGTATAGAAATCATTAGGGCTTAGGTCGGGGCTGTACGGCGGATGGACTAATAATTCTATGTTTTCTTGCTCTAAAAACTCTTTTGTTCTGTGCGCGGTGTGAGAACTCGCATTGTCGTGATGGAGGATGATGCGGCGGTTGCAGTTCTCTTTACGGAGTTCAGAAACGACCTGTGGCAAACAAATGCTAGCATACTAATCTGCATTAACAGTTCTTTGTCCCCCAAGAGGAATAGTCGCAACATGGCCGGTTTTGGAGACAAACGTGGCCACCATTTTTTTTGCAACACTCCGTGAACGAACAATTTTTGTTGGCTTTAATTCATTTTCGAACACCCAAACTCGTGACTGGTTTTTTGTTTCGGGTTCGTACGCGTATATCCATGATTCGTCACCTGATACGATGTTGTATACAGCATTTGAGGATCCTGCATGTAATCTCCCGAGAGTTCTGACGCACCAAGTAACGCGAGCCGCTTTTTGCTCTTCACAGAGCGAATGCGGTATCCATCGGGAAAACAACTTTTTTACACCTAATTGTTCATGCAAGATTATTTGTATTTGACTCATGCCAATGTCTAAAGTTGCCTGAATTTCGCGGTATATCACATGTCGATCTTCTTCAATCAGCTTACGCACAGCATCAACGTTTTCTTAGGTGACTGCAGTTTTTGGACGACCTTGACGGGGATCATCACTGAGCTTGACACGTCCACGTTGAAATTCAGGAAACCAGCGATAAATTGTGGTTTTGGATGGGGCTTCATTACCAAATGCAGAAATCATCCGGTCAACACACTGTTTTTGTGTTAAACCACTTCAAAAGTCATAATAAATCATCGCTCTTGAATTTTCTTAAGTCCATTCCATTTTCTCAACGACTAAACAAGTTTGACAAGATCTTGTGATACGACCGAGAATCTTTTTTTAAATAAATAAATGGTATACGATTTTTAAAACCCTGGAGTTTGCAATGAAATAGATTTTAATATGACTGGAACAGTGGAAATATTCCATTCCCGATACTTTTAGTGCAGCCCTCGTACTACTACATTCTAGGTTGCTTTAATTTTTCTTATGCTATAAATACAAAAAAAACACTTCTATTAATAACTAAAATAACACTTTCCGTCACTGGAAAAGTCTAGCGTAAAATGCTCAGTCACAACTACTTCTCCAATTCTCGTGAAAAAATACCTAAACGTAGGAACAAAACATTTTCAGAAGTGGCACTTTCAGTGGTCACAAGTGTATCGTAATGGCATGTCCTCAAGACTAGCACTAGTCCCGTACTGCGGTGTAATTTCGTGTTGAAATGTGTTGCCAGAAAAAATAATTACGCCAACTTACTTGGGGTGTGTTGGATAAAATCTTAATGTCTTGTATGAAAACGCTTACTTACCTGTTTCTAACGTTTATAGCATTTATGTCCGATTCAACCAAAGTTTTATCCCAGAATATCACCTGGTATTAACTGGCACATTGACAGTTTCAGTACAGGAAATAGCGGGCGGCCGCTAGTTTCATATAGGTATTTTGGACTCCGCCACTCTGACGTAAAGTGTGCGAAGCTTTGAACAAAATACAGGGTGTCCCATAATGGGAGAATCAAACTGATAGGGGAGGTAGCTCTACTAATGTACAGTCGCGGAATGAAAAGGTTCGTCACCTTAGTGTCGGCTTTTGCTTGCACTAGGTACTGTAAGAGTCAAACCTGCCAACATAACAGTGCAAGAAACAGTGCTGCTAACATTTAAATAAATATGACGTTTGCTAACGAATAAGGTTTTGCTTGTTTATTTTTCTATCCCATCAGTGCAATGCAATGATGACATTGACCAATTGACAATAGTTTTTTTCATTTTATAAGAAATAATAATGGCAGGTTGAACCAACAAGAAGGTTTTAGTTTATCAATCATAATAATCTTCTTGACAAGATAAATCGTCAAACAACTTTGATCTGAATAATTTTGAACTTTACTGACGAACAGTTAAAGATTATTTTCTCTAACTCGAGATTATTCTGTAACATAGTTTCAAAAGGTAATATGTGCTCGCGATTCGTTGAAGGAATCAATTTGAAAACTGACGAACCTTTTCATTCCGTGACTGTACAATTGTAGGAGGCCTAAGTTTGGTGTGTGGTGTGTAGCCTTCCTACTTTTCAGTGTTGAGGAGAGGTAGTTGAAGTAAAACTCAATTGCTGGTTCAGAAGGGAATAATTTATTGGCGAAACAATGCCATATTTATTTACAAAACTTATGTACAACTAGACTACCTAAGCAACCATACATTTTGACCAATCGCCGTTTGATGTTATATTCTTGTCGTCTCGCTCCCACGATGTCTCTCTGTCACCGGGTTCGCGCAGTGTTCCGAGTGCGGCGCGAGTCTTCTGTCTCGCTCTCACGCTACCTCCTTGTCGCGCGGCGCGCGCGCGGAGTGCGAGGGGAGGTGTCGACTGGAGTGCCCGCTGCCCCCAGCCTCGATCTTTTCGACGGCGGGCAGCGGCGCAGGACGCACGCGTGTACCGGAGCGCGACGCGGCGCGTGCCCACGCGGCTCGCCGCTCCACGCGTGGGCGTTGGTGATGCTGCTTGGTGACAGTGGTGCGAGCGGTGCTGGTGCTGCGATGAGGGACGGTGCGACGTGCAGTGGTCACAACGAAACAGCTCTTCTCAGAGCTATGCAACGGCTCTTGTCAGGGCCACATTCCTGTTTCTATTATGATGACCAATGTGGTGTTTCTGTGCTGAAAGTTGCTTGTGGCTTCGGCTGCAAACATTCATTGTTTCGATTCGAAGACGATTTTTATTGTGGTCGCTGGCGGCTACAGTATATTATAAGATATATCCATATCGTTTATTATAAGATACTTATTAGTTCCTATCAAGTTACAAGACCTTACTTGGTGAAATCAAATTACGACAGAATGATGAACGTATTGCCGTAGCCAGCTTTCGGTTTCGTCTGCGCTTGTTTACCAACACCAATATAGGTGGTCATAGCCGCTTTTCAAGCGGTGTACAATCGCATGCATTTTAAATAACACCAACAGCCTTCTCCATCGAACTGTCCCTAATTTCCACTACCCCAAGCCAATGAAACGAATCTGTAACTACATTAGCCGGGGCTGTACAAACATTTCGCTGCGAATTAACGGCACATTGATCAGATTTCCGAATTTAACGGTTGGCGAGTCCGTCGCAATGCCAATCAGCGGGCCGCCATCAGGACGGCAATTTGCAACGGGATATGGTTTTATTGCATTTATTTATTTCGGCTACGCGACGGCATTCGACGGGTTAAGTGGAAATGGAAGAAGGCGGTGCTGTCCTTTTAACCCTCCGTGTACGAGGTGACTAAAAGTTACGTCCCGTACCAGGTGGGGTATGACACACCCCAATATACAAAGTGATAAAATTTTCATTCAACATTTTTTTAGGTGGAATTTAATATTTAATATTGATTATTTACGTATGCTAATTAGGTTTAAGAAATGCTCTGAGCTGAAAATATGTATTATAACATTTTTATCATAAAAAAAACAAAAAGACACAATTTCCGTTGTTCTTGTAATTTAGGAATCAGTAGGAATCAGTTTCCTATGTATAATTTTTAATTAGTGCCTTTAATTATGACAACCGTTTTTATTTAACAAAGTACAAGTATTTACTTATAATTTAAAAGTAAATTAAAAACTGGAAGGGTATAAATTTGTTTTGATCATCGGTTTTCAATTTACCACAATTCTGATGAAAGAAAATGAGTATGCTCAATGCATAAAATGGGAGCGTAACAATTTTATTTATTTATAAAATATGTTATTCCATTTCAGTAGCCCATAAATTGTATCACCAAGTATAAATTGTAGCCCATAAATGTATGTTCACATACATCTTCGGATCTCAGTACTAAACTTCCAGATTCGCACTAAAAGTCATCTCATTTGACTAAAAGTGCTTGAAAATTTCAGATACCGTAAAAATCACGAAAAATATTATTTGTATTGAATTTTATTCAATTGACAAAGCTAAAAATATATAAATTACACCAAAACTGTTAGATTTTTTTTTTAACTTTTTAACAACGTCCCGTACCAGGTGGGGTGTATAACACCCACACGCACTTTAAAGGCATGTAACTCAGTTGGTAGTCACCGCTGGACTGATTTTGCAACGCTGATCGAAGCAGCAGTGTCATAATTCCAGCTACTGAGAATTTCAAATTCAGCACTTGCAAATTTTTAAAATTGTGGCTATTTTTAAAGGACTGGGGTGTGTCACACCCCACCTCGTACAGCGAGGGTTAAATTGGAAATAGGTGGGTTACAATCTCCGACTTTAATTTCCCCCATAGCTGTATTACCTAAACGTGAGCATAGAGATAAGACATCTAAATATAAAAGGAGAAACTGACTGACTGACATATCAACGCACAGCCTAAACGGCTAAACGTAGGCACTTGAAATTAGCGGTAAAATCCTGTTGTATGAAAAATCTAAACCGCTTTAAGTTACTCGCTTGAAATTTGGCATCCAGGTACCTTAGTAAACTTAAAGCTGAGTTATAACATGATATTGCAAAATTTCCACGGGAACGGGAGTTAGCGGGATAAACATTTGTATGAAAAATCTAAACCGCGTAAGATAGATGAAGGGAGTAAAACGGGATCCACGCGTACGAAGTCACGGGCGGCCGCTAGTCAATAATATGCATTGTAGATCGTTTCATCCACGTAGACGCGATCAACCAATTTTTGGTCGGGGTAGGGGCGCGGGGTCCCCCGGTCGCGGGGTGCGGGGAGTTTGATCCGAGCAATCCGAGAGTCATAATTGTAGTGTGCATGTGCACTCATGGATAATTTTAGCGTGTACCGATAACACTCAAACATTAGCGTAAGAATGGTGGGCCGCGTCTTCGTGGATGAAACGATCTACTATAACACTGTGGTAAAACAATCATTTCGCAATAAATATGACATAATGGCATGACTACACAAATGTGACTCTATTTTTTAGCCTCTTTCAACACTGCTCTGGTGGGTGGAATAAGGACATTGGTGGGAGGCAACTCTACATTTAAAGAAGAAAAGCGATGCAAGCGAGGAATGTGTGCAAGCGACATAAGCGTAAGTAAGGAAGGAGAGATTAGTAAAGAAAACTGTTTATTTACTCGTATTTGAGTATAAAAACGAACGCCCGTATTCACAAACATTACTATGAGGTCTCGCAGTGCGCGTGCACGCATGACACACGAACCAATCACAGAGCTCTATTCAACGCTGTGCCTTCAATTTGCTGCTTCATATAAGCAAGCATCGTTTGTGAATACGGGCGCAAGTCAATAGTAGACTTTGATCAATTTATCTACCGGATTGAAATCACTATACTCATTGCTATAATGTATTGAATGTCTTCTCGCTCTTGAGATGTTTGCAGTCAGTATTACCATACCATAAAATCCAACGTATTCTGGTAAACGTTCAGCAATACTCAAGTTACACAACACACCAAATATCGTTTATTGTAAGTGTATTCTCTTTAAATTCCATCGGTATTCGTCACTGCTTCGAATACAAAACTAGTGGTTTCGATAACAATAGGGGTGAGTGTAGAAAGTTCATTTTCCATATTTTACTTCTTCTAACATGTAAAAACGACAGAATAATTCATATTTTTCATATTCTTGATGCAAAATCGTCCTTTTTGCTACTACTTAAGTATCTAAATATCTAGGTTGCCGTTGGTATCGTTTCGAGACAGATGTAATGTACTCGAATATATTACAGTATTTTTATACTATTACTGTAATGAAATACAAAATGTAAGACGCAGCCATTAAAGGCAATTAAAGGATGACTGAGGAGCAAATATGCGGTCATCAGCGGTCATCAGGACTCATGAATTTAACGACCAGCTTAGGAAGTGTAGGCTAAATCCACTATTTGCCTGTGGTCCTTCTCTTGCAGTGGATAAAAACGGGACTATTCCCACCTCTCGTTCCCACCACTGCAACTCCTGTGTAGCCAGGATCTACAGCTTGACCGCCAATAAAAACCTAACCCATGAAGGTCAAGTCTGTCCCGGGGGAAAGTTAAACTGTCATGGGATCCGCAACGAAATTAATCAGAAGAACATAGGAGGAGTTCGAAATTAAGGTTCGACTTCCCTCCATTGCATAGCTGATGACAGGTGACAAACAAAGGTATAAAACCTTTAAGAAAAGATTATGCACCACGGACAATAAATATCAATTAAGGGGGCCTACCTTATGAGCAATTAGCAACTACCTGCCAATAATATTTTTCACAAAATGGCTTAAAAGCTCTTGCAGTGGATAGTAAATGACCTAATGATGACGTGAACGAGTGAGCCTCCTGTATCCACTTCTGCTGCAGTCAAGATGTAGGACGCGTTATATTCTGTTTTCGACACTTTTCACGTAGCGTCCTCGTCTCGTATACCGTCACGTCGTCGTGACAGTTTCGTTGGCGTTATAGTGCGCCATATAAAATTATATTAGCATAATACGTGTAAATAAGGGCGGGTTTGGCTTGAATACTCGGAAGGGGTAAGTTACGTGGTCAGTAAGTGGGCTTTTATCCCCTCGCATAAAACAAGGCTTTACTTTAGTTTTTGATGTATGACAGCTATTCGTATCAAGATGAAATGACGAGTTCATTCACCATGATTATTTTCATTCACATTATTTGAATGTCAAAAACGCTCAATAGTTACGCTTGATTGTGGAATTATGTCACAAGAGCCAACTAACGTAAGTGCGCCTATTAACGACCCCCCAAAATTTGTATCCTATTACCGCCCTATTTTTCTTTCATTCATAAAAGACATAATAACAGGTTCCAGAAAACACGTTACCTAAAAAATATCTAGATATGTTTATTGACTATCAAAACGATTAAAGTTTGTATTCGTAAATAACCAGTAAACGGAGTTATTTGACATTAAATGGGACGCGCCCGCAACGGACGCACTTTTCATACTGACGCGCTCCCAGCTACTTAAGGTGCATCTTGATATTAATTAGCGATTTTAACACATTCAAAATTAGTATACCAACATGTTTTTGCATAACAATATTAATTCGTACTTTAGTTTCCTTAATAAACCCTCAATATAGCCCTCTCGCTGTATTTTTGTGGCTTAAATACAATTTTAAATAAGGGCGGTAATAGAAACACTTTTCATAATTTTGTTCCTAATAACGACCCATGGCGTTGTTAGAATTTTGATAAAGTTTTTTGTTTTAGTATTTATATCTTTAATTACGCATTTAACCTCCATTTTGTTGTCTTGATCGATTCATAAGAATATTTCACATAATTAAATCAATTAACGCCATACGTTAATTGTCATAGTTTTGGCATAAAACTGCAATGAACATTAAGGAATATCTCTAATAATGTATGACAATAGATTTTATAAAAACCTGTTAAATTCTAATTAGTACCTATTTGATATAAAATAAACCTAATAAAAATGATACTTCACTGATTACGTCTTCTTTAAAGTAGATATTTTAGCTGGTTACTGTTTTTTTTTTACGGTCGCTAATAGAATAAAGTAATATTCATACTTAATTCTATTACCGCCTCATAACTATAACACCATCTACGAAGACTTATAAGCCTGTATTTTGTATATAACTAACATTTATGACATGACACCAAACCAATCATGCATTATCTCAACTACTATGTAACTTTTTCAGATCTTTTGAATAATAAAAAAAATATTTAAAATAATTATACAGACAGTTTCCAATTGTCTATAGTTTAAATGAAAATACACAATTACACACAATTAAAATCAAAAAACATAGGTCAAAAACTAATTTAAAATTATAGTCAAATTAAAAATAACAATAAAATATTAAATGAAAATTAATTTTTATTAAAACTCAAATATAGTTTAAATAATTACCCCCACTACTCACTAGAATACCGGGTTCCGCGTAATCAAGTATAATAGAGGAATTTATTATTCTACTATTTTTGCTTGATTATTTATTTATTTTCGAGAAGCGTGCCTTTTCTCTTTTAATAATAAAAAAATAATAACTTGAAAAAAAAAAACAAATAACTAAAACAAAAAGCAAAACAAATTTAACTTGAAAAAATCAAGTGGGTATAGTAGGAATCGAACCCGTGCCTCTTGGAATATACCCAATTGAAGAGCAATATTTTTAGCGGTCGGTAAAAGAAACAGAAAAAACGTTAATAGAAACACACCTCGTCTATAGGTCGGTAATAGAAACAACTGCTTTTTCAGATTAAATTGCTATTTATTAATTATTGTGTGATTGAATACTCATTGTTACTACTTGAATTCAAAGATTACTTCATCATTGTTATAAATAAATTAAAATGTCTTTTCTATCAACACGTCTTATATCTAATTTTCTAACGTTTATCCGAAGTCAGCTTAAACTGGCGGTAATAGGCGCATTTACGTTACTTATAATGACTTCAACTCTCATCAAAAGCGTTTCTTCGTTTTATTTTAGTTTGAAGGGAAGGGCCCTTTCCTGCGGAGACATCCCGTTTTTTGCAGGAACTGCAGGATTTAGATACGTGTTTTAATATTAACATTCACACAATAATCCCGTTTGCAGTGTTCCGCAAGAAACCGTTCCATTCGAATTTGGAACCTTTCAATTAAATACACACTTGTATGTTCACACGATAGTCCAGTTTTGCTGGATCCTGCATTACTGGATCCCACAAAACTGTCGTGGGTAAGCCTCAGCGCAGACCACCGATTTTTAGTTGGTCGATAGTTGGGACGGGCTGTTGATCAGTATGGAGATGTATGAGAGTGCGCACATTACACCGATTTGGTATCGGCCGATTTTTCATACAAATTACTATCGGGTCCAACTATCAGCCAACTAAAAGTCGGTGTTCTGCGCCTCGGCTTATGCCCGTTTTCACCATCAATCCCTAATTTTTAAGTGACCTAAACAAAATTCCTGTTATTTGTTACCATATGGGTCACTTAAAAATTAGGGATTGATGGTGAAAACGGGCATTAGGCTCTTAGAAGTCTCTTATCTTGAAACAGTTTTTTAATCACTTATACAATGCATGTAGTCTCAATGTAAAACTTCACTAATCTCTAACTTCATAAAAGTGTTAGTTTGGCTTCACCTGGACACAAAATTGATTCTCAGCAGTTCCCTGCACCGTCCTGATCCAATAAGATTATGTGCTCAGAAGGGACTAGTTTAAGGAATTACAATTTTGCTGGATGGCGCACGTGGTCATAGATTAACTTTTCCTAAGAAAACAATTATTATTAAAAACAATAAAACTAAATTCAGTGACTGGGCTACAGTAGGTATTTATATTAGTAGGAAAAAAATGTTTGAATTATATGGTAGAAAAGCCTATAGTAGCGACCCGGACTTTATAGAATATGTAAAAAAATACTCAAAAGTTTTTAAACAAGTTTGTACCATGGCAAAATCTATTTACATACGTGACAAAATTAAAAACTCTGGCAACAAAATTAAAGCTACTTGGAATTGTATTAATAAAGAAACTTGTAGAATTATATCTCGGGATGACACATTCGCATTAAAAATTGATAATAAGTATATTAAATGCAATGATAAGGTAGCAAACGCATTCGAAGGTTACTTCTCAAATGTACCAATCATAACAACAAGCAATCTTAATTCATGTTCATATCAGGCAATGTCTCTTCTCGAGGGTTGTGTTGATGTTTGCAATAGCCCATTAAAATTTAGACAAATAGACCCCATAGTTATTATAAAAACTTTCAAAGAACTAAATATAAAAAAGACAGAGGATATATGGGGCANTTTTTTGATTTTGATTTTGATTGATTTTGATTTTGATTAAGTCGCTACAGGCTCAGTGACAGGTATTAATTAAAATAATGACATTGGAGATAACCCCCTAACTTTCACATAAATGGAATTTATTGTATGGAATTTGACAGATTTTTGACGTTTGTTAATTAATGTGGTGCAAATGAAGTAAGTTAAACTTTATGGTACGAGTATCTTGCCAAATTAATTATCTTGTTCTTTTGTAGTTTGAACATACTTTATCTCTAAGATATTGAATTTCATACCATATTATTTACTAATTGGGCATACCTACACTTGAAAATAATGAGCTCATTATTATCAAAAGATTACTCAGTATTATGTTTTCTAAAGAGAAAACACTAATGCGATGGCTTATAAAAAATATGAGACTGGATGTTTTGATGTGTATTAACGCTATATTCACAAACATTCCTATGAGGTCTCACAGTGCGCGTGGACGCACAGGGTGACACACGAACCAATCACAGAGTTCTGTTCAACGCTGTGAGTTCGATTTTGTGCTTCACTGAAACAAGCATCGTTTGTGAATGCGGGTGTAAGAGTTGTAATAATGTTAACACGCGCAACAAAGCTCCTCTTGCTTTCTATCAGAGACTAAAGTTTCGTATGTGATGACTGAAATACACCGATCTTTACTTCCAAAACACAATTCAAAATTAACGATTCGCAGCCACATCTACCAACTATACATCAAAGTAAACGTGTCCATATTTGGTTTGAGCTAACTCATACAAAATTACCCGCACGGGGCCTGTAATCTCCCCAGATAGGGGGTGAATTCTAGCTTTGGAAAGTCAAGACTAGTCTCTTCTCCCGTATTTGTTTTTGTGGGGACCAACTTTGGAACGCTTTGAAGGATCTCAATGAACTCCGAGCATTTTGATCAGTCCATTAGTGCCGATGTAAAGGATCCAGTCCTTTTGTGGTTTAAACTTGACTTTGAATTATAATTTTCCTTGTCCTTTTCTCTTTTTATTTTTAATTGGGTGTTAATAAGGACAAAATTGCAGTACTTGATTCTGAAAGAGGTATCAATTACTAAATGACTTTACCTTTTTATTTGTTCAACGTAATAAAGTTTGCCGACACGTTTTGATAAAGATTTAATCTTACACTTTTCAATATTGCAATGAGCTATCTCATTGTTTATCTGGATAATTAACATGTTCTCTTTTTCTTCCAGCTATATTGAAATATAAACAATATTACTATTAAAGTGACGAAGTGTCTAAATCGAGATCCGCGGTTTCGAACCCAGTCGTGGTAACACAAGCATAATAATATTTAACTTACCACAAGGGGTTAACGGGACTATTCTTTAGAAAAAAGGCCTTGTCAGTAAAAAGTCGTTAACTCTACGTGTTGCAACAACCTAAGAGCGTTACAATACGAGTATATAAAAGTTCGATCTTTGCCCTAACATGCTTACAAGAACCCCTCACCTAACTATAAAGATAAAGGCCATCTTACACGACACAGATAACAGAAGCACCGGCAACAAAGACATCACGAAAACCATTGAGGGACATAAATCCATCAAGCACCATGGTTGTGACGTATCACGTCCGAGTCTACGCCATTGTGAGCCCGCTAGCAGCTTTACGACGGACCTTGGTTCGTAAAACTTGCGGGAGTGGTGCGAGGGGTGAGATTTGGCGGGTGAGTTGACAAACATAGAGATAGCACGGTTGGCGTAAACTTGAACTAAAATCAGTTAGGTACCTACTTTGTGTTCCGTCCAGGACCCAGCCTATCTTGGACTTGAAAGTGCAAATAATAACTACCAAGTTTATCTTTTGAAGAACAGAAAAATCATTAAGTACATAGGTATGAAGGTTACGGGTACGGGCTGGAAGACGTAGCGTTGCCCGCGCTCCTCCTAGGCAGGCCTCCTACTAGGTGGACTGACGATCTAGTAAAGGTCGTGGGAAGAGCCAGGATGCGGGCAGCGCAGGACCGTTCAAAGTGGAAAACCTTAGGGGAGGCCTTTGTCCAGTAATGGACGTCATTTGGCTGAAACGAACGAACATGCAGGTTATTTTACTAATTATCTTCTACCTTCTTCAAACCAGTGTAAGCTACGGTTAGTTAGAGAAGAAACTAATCCCAAAGTGTATGATATGGGACTAGATAGTGCAGTGTTAAAATGTCAAGGGCATAATAATAAGCCATCCAATTATTTATTAAGAAACTGGAAAACCACTTTGTGTAGTTGTTCCCAGTTTACTTACCTTACAGGCCTGAAATAATGTGATTCTCCGAAAAGAAGATTCAGTGCTTTAGGGTTGTCGGTACTTGAGCCTTAAACTTATACCGCAAAGATAGTTTTTAAAATCTGTGCCCAAGATTGTGACCCTGACAGTTATAAACCTCACCTTCTTCCAGAATTTCTCGTTAAAAGGAGTAATTGTCTTCCCGCTGCAAACCAATGACTTGTTCTATTCCTCCTTAATACCTTCAACGAGGCGTGTCGGGGACCTCAGGCATCTCATGTCTGACGTATGTTTGTATGAGTCTTCAAATATCTCAGTTACGACCATCCCCTTAGCCTTCTGTTCAAAAATGGCAGGTGACGAGTTTTATACGGCATCTTCA
This sequence comes from Ostrinia furnacalis, assembly GCF_004193835.3. Lineage (NCBI taxonomy): Eukaryota > Metazoa > Arthropoda > Insecta > Lepidoptera > Crambidae > Ostrinia > Ostrinia furnacalis. Next base: position 141,240 of record NW_021133030.1, read on the forward strand.
CTGGATGGGCTACATTGTCTGTGATATTTGTCTTATAAAATAGTTATAGGTCGTCAAAATTTTAGGAGTTCCTGCTTGCGACTTAGCATCAACATTAAATTTAGACTGCTCTAAAATATTATAAAACATTTTTTATTTTTTACTAACATGCTTCAATCAATCAGGAAATGAACTTCAGAAAGCTTAAGAACTACACAAAATTTCATCACCAGTTTCTTACTTCAAGGTTTTGATTTTGATGATGGACCCATCCAAAGAAAAAGAGTCTCGGAAAGAACATTAAGGTAGTTTTTGTCCCGGCAGATTTTTTTTACTGAGACAGACAGAATTTCACACTTGCGAAGCCGGTGGCAAAAGCTAGTGTATTATTTGTATAAATCTACAAATCACATCTATGCCTAACAAGTTTGTATGCTCTACCTATTAAGTTATAAGAAAAATAGTAGTTTGTTGAAATATGAAGGCTGAGTTGCACCATCTTATTTTAACTGTAACATTAACAATAGCCGGTGCTTTTTGTATGGAGTTTGACAGATTTTTGACGTTTGACAAAGTTAAAGTAAAATGGTGCAACTCAGCCTAAGATTTCAGTAAGATAATTAATATTACAATATCCTCTTAACATTTCAAAGACAGAAACGTTCCTTCAATAATAAACAAACCAGCAACAAAGTATATTTTACGCAAATTAGCCTTTGAACATGAGCTGAGCCATTTATCCCTTTAATAGGCTTAATTAAGTCTAAATAACGCGAAAGGAACTGTTTAACAAAATTAATTAATACTAATCTTCTAAAGATTAGAATACAGTTGATACCGTAAACAATGCTCCTAAGTCTATGGAGATCACATTATTAAGAACTTGGTTAATAATCCGTATAAATTATAAGGTAATCTTTCCATAGAACTCGTCGGATTGAAATAATATTACTTAATGGAAGTACGAGTAGACCACATTATAATATAAGCTATTTCTTCTTATTCTTCCGTCAAGTGGGTTGTATTCACTGAATAATTACTTTAAGAGCCAGAGCTCTAGTGTCAGACTTGAACCGCCATAGTTGTCTGACATGGCTCTATTGTACCTTTCGAGAAAGAAAAAAAGAAAGAAAGAAAGAAACATTTATTACGATGAACATCACTTATACATGACAGAGAACGTATACAGAAAAAAGACAGAAATAGCATATAAATGTTATAAGGAAATAAAAAGTGAACTGAGCAGTGCTATGCTGTCGCAACAGCGATGCCCATCGCAATGGGACTCTACTCAGCATATGCCGTGGCCCATGGTGGGGAAGGCCACGACCCTGGTTTTCAAAGCATGGTGACATGTTTATTTTCGGAAAATTAGGATTCAACCATGCAATGTCATAATCAATCTCGGAACAGCCACAAAAAGAAATCTTACACTAGCAAAATTATTATCCTTCCTTGGAAAATTTTAAATCTCAAATTTTCTTCGAAACACCTTTACACCCAGGTAACTCCGCCTAATTTTTTATGCACTGCACGCCCATGCTCCACGGTTTTGTTTTTCAATTTACGTGTTGGATAATATTTTGTGCTGTATTTTTATTTTCGTTTACTAAATAATCAATATTTGTCATTGGTATAAGTAAGAATATCAATTGATATTTATTCTGCTCTGCCATTGTTATTAATTCTAGCAAATCCCGTAGTAGGTACTCGTTCATTTCCATCTCCAGTGCTTCAAAGTTTAAATCTGTCAACAATCCAGCCGTCTCGTGTTGATTCTGCTTAGTTTAAAACAATAAAACACTGCAGGTACAGTTTATTTCTGGAATTATCTTAAGAATACAAATGCCCACACTCTGTTTGGTGGACGCTAACAAATCTAACGCCATTTGTTAGTGGATTCTGAACCTTAGAGACACAATTTCGTTGAAGACGAATCTCGACTGTTGAATGGCCTGTTTTGTTTAAAACCATCGTTATTCTTGATGAGCTCTATTGTTCGGCCGAGTGAAGGATTATTCATTTCTCGGCATCAAAAGGCCGCTCTTAAAGTTCCGCAAGTTTTCATCACTAAAGAATTAGGTGCAGTAGACTTTTCTCTAATATAACGAGCAAAGTGAAATACAATTTTTTCTCTGAAAATCCGAATTTCTCAGAACATGAAAGCAGTTCAGTCCTAAGGCTATCACAGCCTATTGTAGGGAACTAACTACTGCTTTAGAGCTGGGTTTTCCCTTGTTATGTATGAATTATTGGATAACCCAACGTTCATTGGTTCATCAGTTCATTTAGTTTCCAATGGCAGGAGCATGACACGTCCTTACCAGAGGCAAACTGAGTAAGACAGAAGGAACGGGAGGTGGGGTTATTTATTATTATTTATTATTATTTATTTAGCTAATCTTTTCTCTAACCAAGTAAGTCTACTGTATCTGACTTTAGTACGTTTTCATCAGATGACGCTTAATAAATACGGCTCGAAAGTTAATGACGGGCCCTTTGTACCCAAATGGAGGAATGATGCATGCTCAGATTTGTTTCCTGCATTTTACTGGTACAGTCAACATCATTTGAGAAATAGAACATTTGCAAAATAGCACCTTTTAATTACTTTAGATTTTACACGCCCGTATTATCAAACGATGCTTACTTAAGTGAAGTAGCAAGTCGAACGCACAGCGTTGAATAGAGCTCTGTGATTGGTTCATGTGTCACCCTGTGCGTCCACGCGCGAGACTTGATAGTAATTTTTGTGAATACGGGCGACAGAGTTGTTACCTTAAAATACCCACATACAATGTTAAAAACGTTAATATTTATTCATAGATGACTGATAAATCATATTTGAAACGCTGAACTTCTTAGTATTGAGAATTTTAATCAAATTCAATGTCTACGGCTTCTGTAAGACCATAAAAGTCTCTTCGTGGAAACTTTTCCTTGAATTTCCTTTAGTAAATAAAGGTATTCTTGAAATCGACTTGCAATTAATATTGAGAACGTCATATTTCACTTTAAAAAGCATTTTTATGCCTTCAATGAGGGTTTTCGCGATTTGAAAATCCGCCAGATGGCAATACGTTGACGCGAGGTCCAAATGCTGCATGATTGGTTATTTTTGACATGACATTGACAGATATGTCAAAATCCACCAATCACGCAGCATTTGGACTTCGCGTCTACGTATTGCCATCTGGCGGATTTTTCAATCGCGAAAACCCTCATTGGATACTACCATGACTGTTGAGAGGTCCCAAGGTCCAAGGTCGGCCCAAGGTACGTGTCTCATTTGAGGCATTCAAATTTTAATTTAATCTCATGTTCTAAGCATAAATCTTTAAAAAAATAAATAAACCTATTTCAGTCCTTTTGTGACAGAAAGCCGCAGTCTGGAGCTGGTTAAAACTATAATAGACCTTTGACTTCATTTAGGTAAATAACTGTATTTACTTTGGGACTTGCAACGCTGTTTACATACGTCTGGTGGACGTCAGACAAAGGTGCTATTGTGGAATGTAACCTTTGTTACTCCTGAACAGTATTACAATGACTTGGTACAAGCTGATTCACAAATGGGTACGTAAATGATTTATAAACAATAGACCCTATTTTGAGATACTCGAAGGAATGTGACTGGGTCGTCGGCACAATGTCATCAGTCCTTGTGATGTCTCAAGGACATTGTTTGGAGAATTGTGTCCTAAGTTTTAGTCCTGACTTACTTAGGAAACTATTTATTACTGAATGAGGTCAGGTTTGATAAGACATGCCCTATAAAATCAATTTTAAGGGTTTTCGATAACTCTTTCAATATTATATGTTTGACTTTCTGAGTAATACAATAGGAGGTTATGTTATAGTTATTAAACAGAGAGATAGATAGATCATACTTCATTGTTTAAATACCACACAAGACAAGAAAATAAATATACAAAAGAGACGGCCAAATTTAGGCGGTCTTATCGCTATGATGCGGTCTCTTTCAGAAAATCCAGAGGACTAGGTAAAATTAGGGATGTTATGGATATGTAGTTTCGATTATGGATACGGTTACGGATATTGGAATAATATTATACCGGTTTCGGTTACGGATATATTTTTATTTAGGATATCCGAAAGTTTCGGTTACGGTTACGGATATCTGTGCTATAGAATGCAAATTGCAATAGTTGTCCAACACAGTTCAGGCCTTACGAATAGAATAGGTGCAGAAGAAATTTCCTTGGGATCTGTCACCTTCTTGTGGTCTTACAAAAAAGCTTTTATCTTATGGGAAAAAAACTCATGTGTACCTACTTCAAAATGCAATCATTAAATCAGCGTAGAGACTTGCTTGACTCTGTTAACATCCGAAACTTTTGAATCGGTTATGATTACGGTTACGGATATTTTTTTATTTTGGATATCCGAAATTTTCGGTTACAGTTACGGATATCCATAACATCCCAGGGTAAAAGGTCAGGCGGTGAACGAGATCAGAGCACTGTTTTTATTTCAACTTAACTTCCTTACATCCGCATAGTTCCATGAAAAATCTTTTCAACCTTATATTTGCAGAACTATCGCCTCAATAACTCTCCTAGATGACCACTGCCATTACAACAATGCTTTTATCTGAACGTTTTCAAGTAGCTGAAGCGTATTGGAAAATCCTCCGAATCTCACGCCGTCCATTAATCACTTGGTGCCAGAGGGTTGCCCACAAAAATTCCGAATTCCCCATTGTCCTCGCAGACCTCATTGTCACGGTGACGTGACGATTGTTGGAATTTTCTCATAAAATTAGAATGCAATAGTAAAGGTTTTGGTAATGTTGCTAACGTTCAAAATAACTCAAGTTATGGCACTTGTAGAGATAATAGAGATATTAGTGTCTGGACAAACCTCAAGAGGATTTAAGACACGTTAAATATAACTATGTAATCTATATTAATAAAAATGAATTGCTGTTCGTTAGTCTGATTAAAACTCGAGAACGGCTGGGCCGATTGAGCTGATTTTGGTTTTAAAATGTTTGTCGTAGTCCAGGGTAGGTCTAAACGGTGAGCAATTAAAGAAAAATTGCGATGGCTTATTTATTGCCTTTAAGGCGGAACAGAGTTCACTGGGTCAGCTAGTAATAAATAAATAAAAAATAACGGTGCCCGTATTCGCAAACGATGCTTGCTTAAGTGAAGCAGCGGGTTCGTGTGTCACGCGCACTGTGTCTCACAGTAACATTACTAAGGCTGAGTTGCACCACCTAACTTTAACGGTAACTATGACGATAACCGGTGCATTTTGTATGGAATTTGACAGATTTTTGACGTTTGTCAAAGTCAAAGTAAGATGGTGCAACCCAGCCTTAATGTTTGTGAATACGGGCATTAAGTACCTACTAAGGTCGTTATCAATGCATGTAGTACAATGGTACAATACGAAGGGCATGTCATGATCATTTATGATTATTGGCATTATGGAATCCCAGTTCCAAAATAATCAAATTCTATATATTTCGTAAATAATCATATTATAAAGTGAAAATTCATTTCAAAATTCAACATACACGATTACCTTTTACACCTGTCATGTCTGCGTGGATTCGTTGAAATTAATCAATCAAAAATAATCAATTAGCTACAAAGCCAGCAGAATTGACTATTTAAAACCCAAATGATCAAATTTTACACGCGATTTACCCGGCTGCAATGTAAAAACAGTAATTAATTGCTTTTGAAACTACGAACGTAGTACGTTTTGTAATAAAGGAGACAGTTTGATATTTATGACTAAAATGTAAAAGTATACGAGTACAGTTTTTGAGATGATTAGTATCAATCAAATGTAGTGATGACGGCATATTACATGACACATGACTTGTGGTCATGTAGATGAAAGGTGTAGGCCTACCAACCGGGCGATGTGGAAATCATTGGGGGAGGCCTATGTTCAGGAGTGGACGTCCTGTGGCTGAAATGATGATAATGATGAAGACATGTGAGATTTGATAAAAAAAAATACAAATAGTGGGCAGAGACCTTCGCTTATACCTCTACATTTAATTATATTGACAAAAATCAAGTTCCATTTTTCCAAAACAACGTAAAACAATAATTGAGTATTAAAACAACATTAAATCGGCTTCAGTGACGGCTGATAATGCAATACCAATTACGGATTTAATTTTCGTCTCGTTTTTAATGAGTCGGAATAATTGGGACGCGATCCGAATGCGGTGTCGTATGTCATTGTGACTTTTAAATTTGGACCGGAAACGTGGAAATAATGAACGTCGAGAGTAAACATTGGTAGAGTCGTCGTTTAGTAGAGATTATACAAATATGCACGTGACAAGATGGTAGATAAATTAATACCTAAATAGATACAGACCTACGTAAACAATACACGTACAGTCAATATCCCAAAATTGAGGAACCAAGTTGATATGGGAGATAGCTTGACTAATTTTATTATCATCATCATTTCAGTCTAGCCACTATTAGATAATGAGCGCCACACACATAGCAGCGATTGTATAAAAATAGTAATTATTAGATTAAATAGACATTATGTTTATCTGGCAAGTCAATATTCCATAATAACAATAAAAGAGAGCCAATTATAATACAAAAACATTACCGAAACGATTTCCATCGCGTAACAATATATCAAACGAAACGTTTGCTTAAGCCCCAAAAATACGGCCAAACAATTACAACGGCATAATTTTCCACACAAGTATCGCTGAACTTATGTTGTTCGAGACGAAAATACGTAACAAAATTGCACGCTCTTCAAAGGTTCAGTACAAAGTTTTAGGTAGAGCCAAAGTTAAGCTAGCTACTTTATTGTGATTGCCCGTAATACTTTTAAGGCGGCCCGGCGCACTGCGGTGAACAATCGAAACTTATTTGTGCAGGATTGTTTATTATCTGGCTAGAAAACTGTACGGAACTGTCGGAGGCCAGATAACTGATGACTGGAGTGAATAAGCGGAGTGGGCTGTACGGATGCGGTGAAACGGAGAGCGGTGGACTGTAGACTGTAGAAGCTCCGCTGACGGTGTCTCCAATCGCTGCACAACTATACTATAATCGGTGGTGGATCGTTGCCACGTCTTCGTACCTCGTGGCTTCTATACTATGTGCGGTTTGACGCTATAAACGGTGAACACGGTGCGGTCGATGTCACACGCTGTAGGAGTCCGGTCTATACGGTATCCGAAGTCGCTATGCTATACGGTGTCCGAGGTCTATGCTGTAGTCGTTATTCTATTCACTATCTTCACTATGCGCTCTTGAGACTCTTGAGTAGACTGTCTTGAGACTATTCACTTCGGTTGATTAGAAGAGACTATTCTCTTCGGTTGTTTAGAGAAGACTATCCTTGGTGCGACCCGGCAGCCTGCTTAAATACCAATTAACTCCGCCTATATTCTAGAATATCCCGCGGTCCGCCCGTATTCGGGAATACGCAAGTACTTACTCGAACTCGCGGGAGTCGTAAACAAACTATAAGGCGTCCGGATATGAGCCTTATTTCGTAGATCGTAAGGGCGGTTATCGCGGGCGCGCGTACTATCGCTGTCCTTTGCGCGCTCGCGCTGTCTCTGTCTTTTTTGGTACTTGCCGAGCGCCGATGATTTATTACATATCTATAGCTATAGGTGCGTATATGTATTGCGGTTTCTTTTATCTTTTTAGGGTTCCGCTCGGCCGATTAGTAGTCGTCCTGCACATTATTCAAAGCGAATAAAACTCGTAACAATATGCAATGGTGGCTTTCACGGGGCAGCAAATAAACGAACTTAAAATGGTGTTGTTATTTTTTAAACTGGCCTCTGATGGAACGGAGCTTTATGCGGGCGTTTGAGGCTCTTTGAGTTCATTTAGACTATGAATTTCCGAATTAATTATGAGCTGTTCAGTAATAACTAGCAGTATTGCTTATTTGAAGACTGCCAGATAAATTCAGCTGGTTAGTATCGTGTGCAAGATTTGCGTTTTAATTATTTTTAAACATCAAAAGGCAGATAATTGGCTGCAATGGAAACACTTTTACGAGTCTGCAGCAGCGAGATGCTGATGCAGCATAGATACCTACTACAAACGTCGCATTAACGTCCTCAGTGACAATAATTGTTGATGCTGTCTAACTTTGCTAGGTTTTGTAAAACTGTTGAATTACACAGGAATACAAATGCAGAGCAGGATTTATTAACAAAAAGCACGAATTGGTTTCACACCATGGATTATCTAGAAAAAAGAAAAACGATTCTATTAAATACCTACCCCTTTTTCATTTTATGAAATGTGCCACAATTTATGAAGAATTCAACTGTGACCTACCTATTATCTTACGGTTCATAAGATACAGGTCGCTGACAGCCAAAAGACAATAAAGGTATATTAAAAGAGTCTCGCTGGAGACATTTGAGTAGGAATCCTAAAAAATTTCGCAATGTATGTAGATAAAATTATAAAAAACAACTAATTTAAATATGCCAACCTAACCTTACAGTTAACTTCTACTGTAACTCAGCTACGATTTTTTACCACAATAATTCTTTTAACTTGTGTACAGTTATGAAATTTCAGTGCCAAATTGTCATTTTATGAAAACGCAAACTAGAAAATACAATCGAACTTCCCGTCAGCTAAGTAGATCTTTGCACAAAAAGGCTGGAAATTGTAAATGCAAAATGAAAATAGGGTAACAGTGTGCTGGCCGGCAGCCAGCGATGCAAATGTGAATAAAGTGATACTGTCTAAAAACGCTAAGAAAGTTTAACTATCACGGCACCGTGAGGTTGCGTTAAGACTGCGTTGAACCGATCTCGGTTTTTTCAAGAAGTTGTATAAAAGTTCATTCGTTTCAGCTAAAGGACGTCCACTACTGGACAAAGGCTTCCCCCAAGGTTTTCCACAATGAACGGTCCTGCGCTGCCCGCATCCAGACTCTTCCCGCGACCTTTACCAGATCGACGGTCCACCTAGTAGGAGGCTTGCCCACGCTACGTCTTCATAAAAATGACGTTTATTTACTGCAAATAGGTTTAAAGAGCGGCATTACATTTATAATTTTAACCCTGCTAATGTTTTGGGAGAGGAGGAGCTTACATTTTATTTGCTAAGCAACTTTACAGTTTCTTCCTAGTCTGCTTGAAACGGCATATCTCCTTCATAGAAAATGCTTAGTTATATACCTCTTAGAGGTTTTTTCTGATATTTCAATATACAAACCTCACAGGCTCTATTAAGTGTAGATTAACTTCGTTCCAAAATATCGTCCAAAAATTCCCAAGCGAAATGTTTAAATACAGATTTTAACCCTTCTAACCCACATTCCTGAACGAAACCCTGCACAGTGGGCAGCGTAGAAAAAATTAGGGCATTGTCAAAAGTTAAATTAAACAAGTTTCCACCGACACGGAAACTGTTGGTCCGAGTTTTTCGCACCACTATGCTCATTTTGGATTCTTTGAAAATTGTTTAGTTGGATGGAAGAGATAGTTTGATTAGCTCATGAATCTTTTCAGCGGTGGAGCGTTTGTATCTCATTCAATTCTGTAACCGTAAAACTAATTTAGAGCTTTCAAAAAGTGCGCTAGATTAAGTAACTGATACGTAACACTTCAATCAATCACGATAAAGGGATTTATTATTATAAAATCTAAATATAAAAACTCAAAGGTGACTGCCCGTCTAACTGACTGACTGACATAGTGATCTATCAACGCACATCCTAAACCACTGGACAGATCGGGCTGAAATTTGGCATGCAGGTAGATGTTATAACGTAGGCATCCGCTAAGAAAGGATTTTACGAAACTCCACCCCTAAGGGGTAAAACGGGATCCACACGTACGAAGTCGCGGGCGGCCGCTAGTATTCATATATTTGTTATCTTGATTTGGCTGATGGAGTAACCTAAATTGACGTTACTTAATTAAGTATAATTATGTACGTAGTACATTATTATTCTGTGCTATAAGTATCAAGGAGTTTTATAGTTGATCAATTTCTTTCTATTATTTAATAGTACAATCTCTGGAAAGGACTATTAAGTCATTGAACGCCGAGACGCTAGACACAATGGAAATTGTATTGTTCGAGGCTCACCGGTGAGCCGCGTGGCGTCCAACGTGTTAATGTTAATATACTATTAGTCCGTATTTATATCTTCTATTTCAAATATATTTTACTTTCTCTATATAGCAAAAACTAAAATATAAAGTAAACGCTACGTAATAGTCGTATCCTGGAAATTATTCATCAAGTGCTTCATTATCTTTTAATTCCAACAATCTTCTTTTTTAAAAACAGAAAAAACGTAAAACTAAATACCTCATGGAACAGAAATTGCCTTGCAAAGGCTTATTTATTTACTTGCCTTAAATGAGGTGTGCATTCTGATAATTCCCGATGCATAAATATTTCATATTGTAAAGTTGGGAGAAACAAAAAATTCTATTGAATCAACAGACCGGCTAGATTTCCCAGGAGTAACTGACCGGCGGTTACTGAGCGGAATGGGAAAAAATATCGGGACTTTTGAGTTTTTTTTCTCTAAGGACGATTTCATCGATAAAATGCGATTTATCACGGGAGTATAAAACGCTTTTTTATTTTTAAGTAGAGGCGTTTTTGTAACGAAATATGGTAGAGTAGACCGAGGTCAATTGTAACCATAGAGATTTAGAGAGATGCCAACTAATGCGCTGAGTTCGAAACTCAGTGTCGCATTAGAAATTCACACACACTAAGTAATCAAAATATGTGCTCATTATCCACTGCGGTATCAGTACTCAACGTTAAAGTAATCTTTAGTACTACGCAAGCAATGTAAGCTGTTTACATTATGACGTCGCTGCTGTCACGAGCAATGTGTCCTGTTTTAACATATTGCAGTGACACCGGCCCCGCCTCCTTGTCACATCTCCCTTTAGTTTCTGTGATGGAGAGTTGTGATTTTTTGTAACTTATTGATTACATCGAGCTCAAGTCTCGAGCTAACAAATACGCGCTGTTGCGAGCTCGCTGATAATAGTCCAAAAATCGTCAATGTCACAATTTCTCTGTTACAACTCTCCTCGGTCTCCCCTAGTGGCTTTAGGATTCCATTTTAAGCAACGATAACTGACTCAACAATACCTACGTCTAAGTTTCTTGCGCTGCTTCTTCTCAGTACTGACTTTGGTGATTGATTGCTAACTAAAAACACTGGTAGGGTCATTGTACTATGTAATAGCGCTTTTTAAAAGCCATGTTGCAAAAAAGAAAATACTTTTATTACTTTTTTTCGATGACTTCACGATCGAAGATTTATGCCCGTCTTCACCATCAATCCCTATTTTTTAAGTGACCCCTATGAATACAACAAAATACCTGTTATGTGTTACCATAGGGGTCACTTAAAAATTAGGGATTGATGGTGAAAACTGGCATTATTCGTTTATTTATCTAAAGGCATACACAACAAGTAACAATCACAGATAATTTAAAAGACAGTAATATTCTTTTTTTTTTGTGGCTTTCACAATTCAGCCGCTGCCAGTCATCTTCAGGTCATCACTTCTTTTTTTACTGGTTCTACAAAGAAGAAAACTTGTTTATTCCACCTTTTATCGACTCTGCGACAACAAAACAAAACTAATCAGGAGAAAGTTAAGATTCCCTTTTTCTTGTGACCACATTCCCCTTTTTCCTCCCCACAGAAAACTGTCGTTTGATGCCTTTGCATAAAAATAATTGATATGTTTTCAAGGAAACTCTCATAGCAGATCGAATATGCGTATAATTTCGCCTGGAATTCCGCCATTAATTATATTAAGGCGAAGTTTTGTCTTAAGTTAAATAATGGTGTAAATCTGCGTGTTATCCCGAGGGTGCTGACTGGATAAAGTCGGTTGTTTGGTTTACTTAGATTATGTTTCATGCTGGGTCACATACGGTTGGGGATTGCGGCGAACGTCTAGATTTTAGTAAATAATAATTATTATTACTGACGGGATTGCTACCATATGCCGAAATATCGGAAACTCAAAATTAAGGTACATAGAAGCAATCCCGCTAGTATAATAATTATGTTTTTTTGAAATAAAGGGATTTTAAAAAAGCGACTGATTTAATTCGTTTTCTTCTTAACTTTCCCCTGGGACTGTTGAATTTATTGCTGGCAGTCAACTTGTAGATCTGGCTACCCAATAACTCGAGAGGTAGGATTAGTTAAGCTCCATAACTAAATTATTTTCAATTTCCATTTAATTTCTGAAGCTATTCTAAACGAGCAAGTCAAATGAAGGCAAATCAATTTTATCTATTTTTTGTAATAAAAAGTTTGCTTACAATCACTTCAATTTATTAGGCCTACTTGTGTATATCTTGGGATGCATGGCACGTTATTTTACACGATGAGCCCATAAATTTTTCGTTATCGTATCATGGCGCGAATCTTAGCTCGGCAAGGCAGAATATAAATGTAAGTACAAATTGTTTTTGTCTAAAGCTCGTCAAATTTTTCGGATGTGTGTATCAAAATTTCCTCGAGCCTTTAATTTATGGTATAATGGAAAGCGAAGCTGAAAATAACTAAATGCCGTATATGTAGTTTATTATCATGCGTCCTTATAATCTTTGCCATACGATAAATTTTAAGTGTATCGTTGGTGCGATGTCTTAATTTTGTTGAATTGGTGTAGGATTTTTCTCTTTACTCGTAGACTTATGACTTTGTGTGTTTGAGAAGTAACTTTTTTGATAGTAAATGGCTGATTTTTTATTTGATTTGACACTAAAATTTCACATTAAAGTACGATAATATACCATTAACTAAATATGCATCATTAAGGCCATGATTTCCCAAATTGTCGATTTTTGACCGATTTTGTTTTCAAATAGCTACTAAATGAAAAGATATTTTAGCAAATAAAAAATTGTACGAGTAAGTTAATGTCTTTAACTAGGGCGACAACTTTTCCAAAACACGATACAGCATAGTTCGTTCGATAAAAAAAAATCCCAAAGAAGTACGTCGACGGCTTTTTTGTTTTACTCTCATATATTCATTTTTAACATTTAACACTTAAAATATATACTAATAGATAGAACTTTGTATTTTCTAGGTCGACAACTTTTCAAAGTTTTGTTATTGCGTCTTATTTAGTTTACTATGTCGAAAAAATGTGAAAAAATCGGCCATGACGGCTTGGACAATCTCAATCAGTCGCGCGGTGGCGCTCACGGAGGATGGACGCGTGTCAGTTTTTTTCCTGTGACAGCTCGCGATTTGTCAATATTTTTGACAAAATCGCCTCTGCTTGGCGGGTGGCGAGTCATAGTATAATAATATCAGTATTACTGGAGAAAGCTAAGAATTTTCAATCATGATACATAGTACATTTTCTAAATATCAGATAAAACCAATGAGTTAAAAAGTTAAAATTTATTTATTTATGGGAAATTATGAGTCAAGCCGCAGATATATTTTAGGCTGTTTTTATACAGAAATAAATTTGTTTATTATTATTATTTTTCCACGGTATTAACCTTTGATTTTAAAACTAAGCCACGGGAATATTAAAAGGCTTCTTAAGTTCTTATATACTAATTCACCTTCTTTTAAATGCCACCTAACTATTCCAAAGAAAGCGTCATATAAAGAACAATATTTAATATGACTTGTCCTCCTGATTTATAATGTTACGGTAAATATGATAAAAATTATGACTATATACCGGTTATTATGAAATAATTATGATTGATATGAGGTCATCTTTTTTTTTTAAACGCCTTCCTTCCTGGCCTGGAAATTTGTACCATTGGCCGAATACTTGTAAGTTGTCAATATTCTTTCATGACGTTTATATAAAATGTTTGCTTCCAGTTTGCTTCTTACACAGTTTAAACTTTGTATGTATAGAGTTGCCAGGTGTCCGTTTTTAGCCGGACATGTTTGGCTTTTTACGGTCTTGTCTGGCCAAATATTGTCTTGTCCGGCATGTCCGGCTTTTGTTAGGCTTTTTATGCGACAGAAAGCCGAGCTACGGAATAATATNAAAAAAAGTATTTAAGTATTTTTATATCCCATAGTACAAGCTTTGCTTAGTTTGAGACTAGAGGCGCAGTGTTAAAATATTATGTCGAAGGATATTTATTATTTATTTATTCACTATTATATTTATTTATTATTGAAGATTATGGTTTAATCCAACTTAATTACGGCTTGTTTTTACACTGTGGCGTCAACGCGTCGCGCAAGTGTCAGCGCGAGTGTCATCGTGAGGTGTGCGGGGGCTGAGGAAAACGATTGCATGGCATCGAGGCGGTAAATCCTAGCCTTAAACATTATTAATCATTTATCTAAGGGTATGGTCTTTCTTTTGCGTTTTCGTAAAGTTGTATTAAAAGAAGAATAGCTTAACTCATAATTTTCTTAATTTAATAATTTATCTTCATCCTTAAGTTGTAAAGTTTCAAAACACTGCTTTCAATATTTGTTAAACGAGTTAAGTTATAAATAATATTATGAAAAACTTTTGTTATTTATCTTCAAATTAGGCCACCGCGGAAATTGGACTCATATTCGTCGATTTACTCGAGATTGAGCTCACGAGACCGTATTCAGAAGCCAATCTTTATTTTGATGTAACATTAAATAAAGTGATGAAAAGAAATCAATAAGTAATAATTTTGTCATTAATTAGAAAGTGTTTTATACGGTTTTGCGTTTATTTCGATCTGTCTGAAAAGAACTTGCCAATCCTTGATAATTGTGTAATTTGCCAAGATAAAAAGTTGACTAAGTAAGTATATTACTTAGAATCTGTCCATCAAGACTGACTGGCCATTAGGCTAGGCATGACGTGGACTAGGTCCCTATTGCGTTTATTTCGATCTGTCTGAAAATAACTTGCCAATCCTTGATAATTGTGTAATTTGCCAAGATAAAAAGTTGACTAAGTAAGTATATTACTTAGAATCTGTCCATCAAGACTGACTGGCCATTAGGCTAGGCATGACGTGGACTAGGTCCCTATATCTAATAATAGTGGTTTAGTATCCAATCCTTACCTGTAGATAACATTCTAAGATGATAATAATAGCTAAAACAAAACTATAGCAAAACATGTGTAATGTATGATTATAACATTACATTATTACTATTTTTTGGTGTAGTGGTTCGAAACGGACTACTATTCCGGAGGTAGTGGGTTCGATTCCCGCACAGTACAAACATTTGTGTGCATGAACATATTTATTTGTATTGGGCTGGGTGTTTTCTATGTATTATAAGTATGTATTTACAAAAAAAAGTATTTAAGTATGTTTATTGTTTATATCCGTTGTCTAGTACCCAAAGTACAAGCTTTGCTTAGTTTGCGACTAGAAGCGCAGTGTTAAATGTCCAAGGATATTTATTTATTACTGTTTATTACATTCTTTAAGAGTTATTTGCTGAAAACAGACGGCAAAAATATTTTGACTAATATTTTTTATTCAAAGTAAGATAGTGAACCCCTATACCATTTATGATATTATGTTCAAGTTACAAATTGGAGTACTTAAAAATATGCCGGGATTATTAATACGGCGCCAGTATACGGATAACCTGTCATTCGTCATGCGATGACGTATAAAAGCCAAAATTTTGTATTTAATTATACTTTGCCCGTTACTCACTCGATAACCCTTTCGAGTTAATTCACGTTTGTTTTGATTACATCCAATACTGTGGTACAAGTTATAAGAAATAAAGAAGGATAATTAAAGTGTCCATTCAAAAATCGAGAGAAAGTTCAGAGAAACCTTGATAAAACTAATCTGAGAGCTTATTTTATTTTTTTAATTGAAAGAAGTAAAAAACTGTTAAGAATGTTAGCTTATGCTTGCATTCGTTTGCTATGACAGTTTATTTAGTTAAAACTTTATTGTACAACGTTTAGGCTGGGTTGCACTATCTTACTTTAACTTTGACAAACGTCAAAAATCTGTCAAACTCCAAAAACACTAATTACAAAAAACATCGCTTAACGTTATATGCAGTTACCGTCAAATTAAGTGGTGCAACTAAGCTTTATAGTGCAAAAAGTAAACTTTGTGACATAGTAACATGGCGTTTTCTTCCAGCTAACCTTTGGGCCAAAATGAATGTTTAATAGGGTAAGGTACGTAAGGGCTGCAAGTCCAAAGTTTACTGAATTTAATATTCAATATAAAGCCTTAAAAATATGTTACTTATTAAATAACTAGAAGCCAACTGAATTTTTCACTTGTGCCAAACACCAATATAATAAAACCCAAGTTCTCAGTTTACCCCGAAAATGTTTTACGAATTCAATCAAAATTTCTTCTTGATGTGAACAAGTTGGCCGTTGCAGTAATAAATGTTATCGCCTGTCCAAACTTTTGATGAAGAAGAAGCCCCTTTTTGATACAATACTGTCTTGATTAGCCTTTTCTGGTTCAAATTAAGGAATGGTTTATTTACTTGTAACAAAATGGACCTCTTTAATAGCTTTTCCTATATAAGATGTGTTTTTTTTAATTTTTGTTAAATATTTAGTACCTAGTTGTAGTGCAGTTGAGAAGCCAACTCACTCATACTGTAATAGGTTTTTTTAAAATAAATTGTACCGTTGACTGTACTTACTTATGAGCCCGGAACAGTTTGGCAAAAACTAAAGCATTTCACTGAAGTATGAAAATGTACAATAGTTTAGCGTGAACTCAAAATATTTGCCATATTTTTCAAGTTTACATTTTAGTATTATATTTTATACAATTTGTAAAACGTTTCTGCCTATTTCAGCGTTTTAAAATCAAAATTTTGTACAATCCGGTAGTGGAATAGGAGGCGCCAAACAATTATAAAGTGAATACTTGGAAAAGCCAGACTTTTTATCCGTTGGCCATTTGCTTTGTTTTATTAAAATCTGAATTTTGATCAAACGAAAAATAGAACATGCTCTAAAAAAACAATCGCTTAAACTGACTGCTATTAATCATTTTTTTTGTTTATTCTTCAAATTTTGGATGCAATAACTCAGCTTTGTTATTGTCCAAACTCGCATTTCAATTCATTCGTTGTGTCAGTGTTTGCTATAGTTTTGTATTCAGGAACGGGCAAACGTTTGTCGCGGCAAACATGAAATGTCAAATAAAATTTACGGACGCGACGTATGGGCGTATTTTTAGCCTGATTTAGAGGTTTGTTTGCATGATATAAATATTAATAAACATAGACGAATTTGTGCAACGCTGCATTGGATAGAAATGGCACAAACGCGCGATTAACAACTTAATTATGAGATTAAAAATTATTTCGCTGTTTCGGTTTAAAAAATTACCAAAATTAACAACGTAGGGTTGCCAAATAGCTAATAGACGTTCAATTTGTGTATTATTTTCTTTGCAGTTAGACTTAATAAAGCATTTAAGTTTAAGAAGTCAAGAGTACCCGTAGGATTTGAGGTAAATATTATTATTTCAGCTGATCTTTCATTATTGATGTAACCTGAATGACGTGAGAACCCAGACTGACGTAGGATCCTAGCCGAAAACGTAAAGTTTAATAACGTAGGTCTAATCTTAGACTATTTCGAGTGTCCGTAATAAGTAGTCCTGTCACAAATATTGTCGATGCATTGTCGACATTTATTTTCCTGTAAAATGTGCTGAATTTTAATATATAGTTGTACCTATAATACACGTAATATAAAACTTACAAATTATGTTTTTCATTAACAGTTGTAACCGTAAGATTGTAAAAACCGTTAGATTACAATCTAACTCACGAGATTGTAAACTGTCGGAAGATTGGGAGCATCAACATACCTACTGCTCACAATTTAACGCATTATTTAGATTTACCTCAAGATAAAACTTACCTATCAAAGTAAAACTTACGTTTCTTCAAACTAAGATCGTTACCATTGTTTTTATTATTTATACAAAAACTCTATTACTAGAAATATGGAACCAAAAAAATTAAGAAAACAATTGGATGTCTTATCGACACTTCTAAAGAAGCCACAGATTTCATAAATCTATCGATACATTGGCAGCACTACCTCATAACTAGGATTGCGCCCCGTCTCTGATTTAGTGCTAAGATGGCAGCTTCAGAATGAGAATGCTCCAACCTTTTGCCAAATTACACACATAAAATTATATTCCGATAGCGAGAACGAATTGAAATTTTACGTACTTTTTATTGCGAAACTAACTTTTCTAAATGCTTTTAGTGCGAGATAAAGTACTTTTTGCGCTGGAACTCGGCAATTGAGTCAATCCAGGGAATAGTTATGATGCGCTCCTTTTATTTATTTAATGGTTATCTAGGAACTGTATAAACCTCAGGTATAAACTCTAGTAGCAATAATTTGTACTTGAACGAATATGAATTGAAGTTTATGATAACTTATTTCTACACTCTACAATGTCCACGGAATTAAAGGGGTGCGTTTACATGGTTCTCCTACCCAACTAGCATTATTTTTCAGCAAAAACTATAGTCTGATATGCTGCTGTATTATAACAAATAGCTCTTCATCATCATCATCATCATTTGAGTCATAGGACGTCCACTGCTGAACATAGGCCTCCCCCAATGATTTCCATGTTTATCGATTGATAGCGGCCTGCGTCCAGCGCCTTCCGAAGTAGCTCTATAGAGGTAGATAGCTCTTCAGACGTGTTTAATCATCCTGAGATGGCTTTATGTGTAAATTAATTATTATTTTAAGGCACACTAAAATTATTAAGTTTGGAATATTTTTGATCAAAAGGTTCTAGGCTATAAAGTTTAGTTTTTTTATTATAGACCATGATAGTCCACACGACCTGTCATTGGCTTATGATCGCGCCGGCGATGGTGATCTGCACGCGTTGGTATGGTTGAAGCTTAAACAATGAAAGTTGATCCCTGTGCAATAAACAAGCACCATTTTAATTATTCGCAAAGCTACCAACTTTTCGCTATAATTTTACATGATTTGACAATTATGTCACTTCGAGGCTACGACCCCAGTAATATCGCAAAACAAAACGAGTCAACCCCCAAAACACACTTTACGAGCCAAAATTCATAATCGCATGAGGTCGTATTTGTCGCTGTGAGAGATTAAATCGGCATTTTCCAGAGATGCCTAACTCGTGTGAACAACAACAAACAACGTTCGGACTACACACCCATAATCATTTTGTGAATAGGTATGACCCGGCTAAGTAGATATACACATAAAATAGGCAAGTAAAGTTATACACAGAAGTTCAATAAAGATGGATTATAATATTATGTAAACTAATTAGGTACTACTAATTTTATATGTAATAGTAGTTTATAGTACCTTTATGACTTTTTACCTGATATACCTAATGAAATTTGAACTACCTGATAAAAAGTTTTTCTTTTTCAAAAAGAGACGTAAAAAATAGAACGTGTGAAAGGATGATAATTAAATTAAAAGAGGTTTTACTACACCCAAAAATTAAAGGTTTTACTACACTTTTACGTCAGTTACATTTTTCATCTTTTAAAATAATTCATTTTAGCAGGTTAAGCTCACGTCATGAAATTATACGCAAAAATAAACAAGACAAAATAAGGTTGCAAGGACATAATAAAACTCATACTTAACCCGTCACATCACCACGAGCCCTATTCCGCAATGTGCCGACAACATAAATTAATCTTCAAAATTACTCCGCAGGGTAAAAAGAGCTATTCCATGCGCCCATTCCCCGATTGTATTTGCCAAATAGCTGCAAATTGGCCGTTGTGGGAACTATACTTCCGCCTGCATATTAATAAACTACCCACTTTTTAGCTACGGGATTTGCCGCATCTGAAATAAAAGTTGGGATATACGCATCCGACACATTTGTAATGAATAGCGGCTAATAAGTGTTATAAAGGCTGTGTAGTGGTAATTTCTTAGCCACAGTACAGCTACTTTCAGTGGACTTCAGTGCGCTTACCATGAGTTTACGTTAGGTATCCTCGCTAGCGAGTGCGTAAAAAAGTACAGTGTGCTTACCATGAGTTTACGTTAGGTGAGCTCGCTAGCGACTGCGTAAAAAAATGACATTTAAATGTATGACATATTGTGCAGCGCCCCTAGCGGCTCCTTTCAAGAAATAAAATCTTCATAGAATTTTTTGACGTATTCGCTAGCGAGCTCACCTAACGTAAACTCATGGTAAGCACACAGAGCCCCTAGCGGTTACTGTAAAGAACCAAATTCTTCATAGATTTTTGACGTACTCGCTAGCGAGCACATCTAACGTAAACTCATGGTAAGCATACTGTTGGGAAGAAGCTAAGTCTGTGTAAAATTGCACGTCATCATAGTAGCAAGACATTATGTGGATGGACAGCAAAATATTTATTCAGAAAAATATTACAAAGTCCCCACTTTTAATAACGCCTAAATAAGATGCCTCTATTTTTACTTTGATGTGCCGTCGGGCGTCTCATTAAAAGTCTTTAGAAATCGTCTAATTAAATTAAATTTCTGAATATTGACCCAAATAAAAATATGAATGGCCCATTTGATGGCAAAAGTTTAAGAGCAATTTTTTTCCACAACAGAAATAATTAATGCCTCACCCTCCATAAATTCTGGCGATTATTTTACCTTTTCCTGTTTAATTACAACCACTGACCTTTTTAGTCCAACCAAAAGGACTGAAGTGTACTAAACGGTTTTATTTTTGCGGTTATTTTTTATCGTAAATATGATTAGAGAACAGTCACAACGTAGAAAAGGGCAGAAATGCTGATTTTCTTATATCTCTAATTATAAAGTAAGTTTTTTTTGCCAAAAAATCAAATTAACCCTTAGGAGCTGACAATCTTACCTCTAACATAAAAGACTTATATCCTTTTTTTTTTTATATCATCGGACATTTCACACTACGCTTCTAGTCCCAAACTAAGCAAAGCTTGTACTATGAGTACTAGACAACGGATATAAACATACTTAAATACTTTTTTTTATAAATACATACATATTATACATAGTAACACCCAGACCCATTACAGAAATTGACTTACTTGACTTATGGTCCTATGTCCCCTAGATGGGGCAGAGGGCGTCCACAACAGTCCTCCATCTCGTTCATCATTTAAATTTCTGCCCGGCCGGCAATCGAACCCGGGACCTCTTGGCATAGTAAGTAGTCCGTTATGAACCACTACACCAAACGGCCGACAAGACTTGTTTAGGTTAATTTTATAAAAAGTTAAACATTTTTAAATATTGTCATTCTACTTTCAGCAACAGAAAAGCATCTTTTTCATGAAAATCACGACCAATTGTGTCCATTTGGTGACACTGAAAACCTTTCCTGCACGCCAATATATTGCCTAGACACCAGTTAACTATTGAGTTTTTAATTAATTTTAAATCTTTACTTAATTTAATTATATAAAAATAATTTTAAGTCAAAATGATTTAAGGGATCTATTCAGGACTACTCTAGAAAGTAAAAAAATCTTTCATAACCATTGAAGTCAAGGGTTCTTGCTTGAAGACTTATTTAATCATGTCTGTCGGTATTATAAGTGCCAAGAAGTAGGTATATAGCTAGGTAAAGGGTAGATATCTACCTAATCTATCTTACACCATAACCAGTAGACCAGTAGTGAATATTTTATTGTCAATAATCGACTTAGGCTACCTAGTACCTACAAACGTAGGTTCTAGTTTGAAAGGTTTTGGCGTGAAATGAGGTAATAGGGGGCTGTAGTAAGTTAGACTTAGTATATTTTTCTATTAATAATTACTTTAAGTGCATTAAAATCAATAATCCATAAATAAAAATATTTAAAATTTTGCATGTCCATTACTCGCTTCGCCGCGCGTGCCCGCAAAAAGTATTTATGTAGTAATATTCGGCACCATAGGTACTTACGACTACATAAGGTTTGACCGCTACAGTTTGCAACAGTAGCCAGAAAAAAAATAAAAATGATTTTTCTCCATACAAATTTTCTTGTCATATTTTTTTTAAGCATGAAAGGCTCGTTTTATCGAAAAATGTATAATGACAAATGTTGATCAGCATTCAAAATGCTATCCAAAACAATTTTTGTTTCGGTGAAATTATGACTTTCGATCGTATGTCCACCTATTTTTAAAATCAAACTACTGTGCGACGGCTTGGTTTTGAGAACCATGATTTCGCCAATGTCACGTAAACAGCTTTGACAAAGTTACAGGGTTTTAAGAGAAAAAAAAAATACAATATTTAAGTTTTTAACAAACAACATTTGTGTGAGTGCCTAAAACAAAACAAAAAAGACATCACAAATTGAGACAACACAAATATATACATAATACAGGGACCACAATATAGTCGAGCGGCGGTGGGATTCGAACCCGCGTTCCTCGGACTCGGACGGTATTAACACCCTATATTCAGCAGTGGACGTCCTATGGCTGAAATGATGATGATGATGATAATGAAACCTTCAAGACGATTATAGTATTGCTCTAAAATAATAAGCAAGCTTGAATAAAAGCTATATAACGAATAGAATTTTGAGTACCATTTCAGAATATAACCCAAATATTTGATTAATGAATTTCTCGAATTCGAGTAATATTCGAGCATCGTTTCAATACGGAGCTAAGGTCTTGAAATCCGTGATAATTCCCGAACAAACTGCAGGACTCCTGAGTCGAGAGCCGTTAACTAAACGCTCCAATTTAATTGATAGCACCTTCATTTTGTTTCTGATCTTGGAATATTTGGTATTACAACAGTGTCATTATGGGATAACCTACTTTTAATTTTATAATCTGTTATAACCAAAAGACATCCACTGCCGGACTATAAGGCCCAGTTTTTTATTCATAGTTAAAATAACTAATAGTTAAATTTTGCTACTAATGGTAAAATTAACAAAATATTATCTAATAGTTAAAAAATGTACTAAAAGTCATGCTAACCATTGTTTGAAAACATTTTTTTCTGATATTTAACCACTTGTCATTTGAAATCTGTCAAATTTGACCATTGGTTATTTTAACTACGAATCAAAAAACCGGGCCTAAGGCCTCCCAGGATTTTCACAATGACTTTACTTTCTACTCTTTAGAATAAACGTCAAATTTTTTATCTGAATTTTTGCTGGACCAGATTGCTATGAAAATTAATAACTCAAACAAGCAGTATTTCTATAATTTTAACGATATTCAAAGTTTCATAAACTTTTAGTATTATGAAGACCGCGTTTTTATCAAAGCTCTGAAATATACCTTACTAGCTTTCCGCCCGCGGCTTCGCCCGCGGCTTCGCCCGCGTCGAATTTTTCGGTTTTTATATAACCTATGACACTCAGCAATAATGTGGCTTTGTATTGGTGAAAGAATTTTTAAAATCGGTTCAGTAGATCCCGAGATTACCCCTTACAATTTGACAAATATACAAACACACAAACTTTATCTTATTTATAATAATTAGTATAGATATTTCATGTTTTTTTTAATAAGTATTTATTTAATGAATCTGCATTACACTCAGTTTTCTTGCCACAATATCCCCACCCTGTCACAATAAATTCCTCTGACCGAGGTGACCACGCATTGTACGTTACAATGGCGACCACAAAACGCGTACTTACCGTAATGCCAGTAATACGCTAATGACAGCAATTCCATTGATTGCTGGACCTCATTATGTAACAGTTATTATGATATTCCAAATAGTTATTTTGAATGTGAATAGGTATGTGATTGATGGGAGAGTGATGACTTGGCCATCGCATGATGTATTAGATTGGTCACACGTGTAAATTAAATTATTTAGTGCGATGGCCAAGTCAATAATTTATGTAAAACGTTAAAGATTTCCTGGCCTGGACTTGGTATTACATGGATCTCACAACTTTTTACCGTAGAACAACTGAGTTGCGAGACTTGGTTTTTTTGACAAGTATTGTTTTTGATGGTTTCTATGTTGATATTCCAATGGGCACCTATTTATTGATTCAAGCCTTTTCTAGCCGCTTGAAATATTTTGATATTAGATACCTACTTTATACAGGGTGTTAGGTAAATGGGTATATGAGCCGACACTAGCCCATGTTAACATGGTCATATAAATGGCATGGTGAAGTCAGAAATTTGATATCATCATTTTATTTTTTTAAATATTCATACTAAATAAATTTTATAAAATCCGATTTGTATGAAAATTAAAATAATTAAAATGAAGATATCAATTTTTTGACTTCACCATACCATTTATATGACCATGTTAAGATGGGCTAGTGTCGGCTCATATACCCATTTACCTAACACCCTGTATACTAGACCTGCCACTAGGTGGACCGACGAACTGGTGAAGGTCGCGAGAGATGCCTGAATGCGGGTGGCACAGGACCGATCGTTGTGGAAATCCTTGGGGGAGGCCTTTGTGCTTAGGGCAGCAGTGGATGTTTGGATGAAATGAACGGACTTTATATACCTACCTAATCTGTATATCTTGTGGGAGTGTGATCTTTGGAAACATGAACGTGATATAATGCTTAATTCAATACAACATACATCTGTTTCCGCAATTTATTACACCGATCTTGTCGCGACAAGGAAAAATTTCCGTGCTTTTAAGCGATTTTGTGAAAAATATTATTGGCAGGTAGTTGCTAATTGCTCATAAGATAGGCCCCCTTAATTTAATTTATTGTCCGTGGTGCATAATCTTTTTCTTAAAGGTTTTAAACCTTTGTTTGTCACCTGTCATCCGCTTTGCAATGGAGGGAAGTCGAACCTTAATTTCGAACTCCTCCTATGTTCTTCTGATTAATTTCGTTGCGGGTCCAATGACAGTTTAACTTTCCCCCGGGACAAACTTGACCTTCATTGGTTGGGTTTTTGTGGCGGTCAAGCTGTAGATCCTGGCTACACAGGAGTTGCAGTGGTGGGAACGAGAGGTGGGAATAGTCCCTACCTAATCTGTATGTCACACTTGATACTCAAACTCAAAACCCTATTACTGTCCATTGGAGGAGGTTTCAAGCCTTTAGGTAATCAAGCTTTACACGTCCTGTTTGAGTGTAACACCTACATTACATGCTAAAATAATATGTCATCCAAAGAGCACTTTCATTCAAGCTCGTCATTTAAATTATCCAGTGGCCTTCACGTTTGTAAATTAAGTACATAAGAACCCACTCATCTTTACAAGATTTTTTTCTTCCCGATAAGGAAAAGATTTTTCACTTTTGTAATATTTTTTTGACAACGCTACACACATGCCAGCAGAATAATAGTCAATCATTTCCTTTGGATCCTGCATTTTTTTTAAATAAATACACTTTTGAAGTATAGTGCACAATAAATGTGAGTTTCATGATAAGTTTTCGAGTTTTAGATCAGCTTTGGCAATATTCCTAGCTTTTTTTTCATCCCTAATAATTTTGCGGGTCCTTTTTCGAATTAAATGCATTTTCGGCCAGGTTTTGTAACAAGATAACAATAAATTGGTCGAGAATCAAGCAATTTAAGCACATTAATAATAGGTTAAAGCCCAGAATTGCGGTATTGATCCCACTTCGCGTAATCCTCTTTCGCTTCTCCACAAAGGAGATACGGTGCAGTAGATGCATTCCTAATTAGATAATGAAAAATGAAATAATAACATTGTAAATAATAAGGCTGAAAATGATCATCATCTTTAATTCAGACAATAGGAATCCACCGCTGGACACACGGTACAAAAAATGACCTCCCGCTTTTTTATCCAAAAACTGTTAGACATTATTTTTAGACCGTCGGTCTATCAAGTATAAGGGCGTCCCTCACTACGTATAGCGAGATGTGGTCTCCGTTCAACATTCAAAGAAATCATTTACTCAGGCTTTCGTCGGTCCTCTGATAGATATGGCTACCAAGCATCACTTCAGCTTGCTACGTATTTTAATTATTTACTTGATTCTTCTGCTGAGTAACTTTTTTCCGTATTAAGTTTATCCCGTAACGAAATCCCAAGTCGCCCTATAGCTTGTCGAGTGCTATGTAGTCAGTGGTCCAGCTTTACTTTTTACATGGGATCTTTATTTACATAAAAACCGACCAAGTGCGTGTCGGACTCACGCACAAAGGGTTCCGTACCATTGATTTATGATTTTTTTTTTAATTTAAGTTATTTGTAGGGGGGACCAACTTTTTTCCACTTTGGAAGCGTCTGTCATGCAAACTATTCGGTTTAGAAAAAAAGTATTTTAGAAACCTCGATATCATTTTTAAAGACCTATCCATAGACACCCCACACGTATGTGTTGCCCCCAATATTTATAATTATTTTTTTATTTTTGCAACAAAATCTTAATGCGGTTCACAGAATACATTTACCTACCAAGTTTCAACAGTATAGCTCTTACAGTTTCGGAAAAAAATGGTTGTGACATACGGACGGACAGACGGACGGACGGACGGACGGACAGACATGACGAATCTATAAGGGTTCCGTTTTTTGCCATTTGGCTACGGAACCCTAAAAAGTATAACACCTCACATGAGTCTACTGCGACACCTTTCTATTGCGTCTTCCTGATTGGAGATTAGATGAATTAATTATACATTCTTAACGGCGGCAACTGTTTTACAAAGAATAATGTTAAACTGTACCTTTTTAGCGGGATTAACGGAGTGATTTGTGGAGGAGGCTTCCTCTTGAGTGTAGGTTGAAACAAGGGTCACTGGGTACTATATGTAGACCGACATCCACGAGGCAAAACATAGGACATAGTATGTACAGATACCCTCATTTCGTTCGAGGTCTTTGCGCAAATAAGCACTATACCGATCTTATACCGATCACAGCAGTCCTATGATGCATTTTTGTGCATTAAAGATCCTAAATAGCTTAGGTACACCAGGGCAAAAGTATGCTAGGTCCCTTTGAAATAATAAGTTACAAGTATGGTGACAGTTAAAACATCGAATCAAGTCGCAAATTACTTATACGATACAAGCAGCCGCCCGCGACTTCGCGGTCCCGTTTTACCCCCTTAGGGGTGGAGTTTCGTAAAATCCCTTCTTAGCGGATGCCTACGTCATAACATCTACTTGCATGCCAAATTTCAGCCCGATCCGTCCAGTGGTTTGGGCTGTGCGTTGATAAATCACTATGTCAGTCAGTCAGTCACCTTTGAGTTATAATATTTAGATTGATTGTAATTACATCTTTCATACAAATCTGCCAAAATATAGTGACACGGACGGTACCTACTAAGTATGACCCAATAGGTAATGTAATAGGTCTTATTGTACCTGATTTTTCTCGTTTCTATTACCCCTTGACAACTTGTGAACAATTTTTATTTCGGTCTTTGAAGTGGACAAATCAGAAATGGGGTAAAAACTAGTTACGTTACAACTGGTCCGGTTCAAATGCGGATTGCGGTAACTTTTATTGCCTTTGTCCTATCGAAGTTTTCTGTTTCACAGATCTATTGGGCTTTAATATAGTTTGACCACGATATTTGATATTTTGGGAAATACATAAAACAGTTTTAACTGCCTGTTTATTGAATAGAGTTGAGAATCCGATAGGAAATGATAAACGGCTTTACGTTATAGTTGACAATGTAACACGAAAGCATTTCAGCTTTTTGGTTGTTGCTGCAGATATTTTGCTCTGTGTGAGCCTAGGTGCAGGCGATCGATTTTTCGTCAGCCGATAGTTTAGTCGGGCAGTTGATCAGTATGGGCATGTAGGTATGGAAGTGCGCACATTACACCGATTCGATTTGGCCGATTCTTCATACAATTTAAAATCGGGCACAACTATCGGCCAACTAAAAATCGGTGGTCTGCGCCTAGTCTAAGTGATATTAAATTTTGTGTGTACCTATTTACTTTCATATTAAATATTCCGAATAAATATTAGAGTACCTAAGTTCAGTAGGGTACCAATTTAACATACCTTTCAAAAATTGATACATCCCAGAAAAATTAGATGATGTGGTTACCCTAACTTTAACTATTGTCCGAGTTGAATTGTGTACGGTAAATAGCTTGTTTTACGAAAACGTCGAATTTCCTTTAGTATTTTATTAGATTTCTTCTTATAACAACTTCACAAAGTATTTTTTCCTTGTTAGGTTACGTTGTTGTTCTGTCAAAACGGTGTAGGCGTTCCGAAAACGAACGAGTTTGTGGAATTGATATAAAATATGTACTTCAGACCATTACACTCATTTTATTGTTGTAGTTGTTAGAAATAACACCTATTATTCAAAGTTTGTATGAGTAACTTATATTTCGTAGAAAATCCTGACACTTGAAAGAAGTTCGTGAATCGAGTTTCTACTTATAAGGTAATTGACTTATTTAATAATAAACACTTAAAATCTGTTATTTCAAGCTTCTTGATGTTTAATTAGGGCATAATTAATTTACATAATATACATTAACTTATTATAATTAATGCTTTGAGGTAATCTAAGACGGTTATTAGAAAAATGAGTGGGAAGGAGTAATAAAAAAACACGGGGCAAGTATCCTCAGTGAAGTTATGGTGGTCTCAAGAGTGAGGAGGTATTCTATCAATCATCAAGATTTTCCTCTTAAATCAATGCTTATGCAAGGTCAAGGTGAGGTTGTTGTTCTATAGAAAATAATCTTTTTAATGATTTAAAGGTAGGTAAGTGTAAAACAGTGGGTGGGGCACATAGCTCGTAGAGCTGATGGCCGCTGGGGCAGGAAAGTTCTTGAGTGGCAACCACGAGCCGGAAGACGTAGCGTGGGCAGGCCTCCCACTAGGTGGACCTACGATCTGGTGAAGGTCGCGGGAGGTGCCTGGATGCGAGCGGCGCAGGATCGGTCTTCGTGGAAATCCTTGGGGGAGGCCTTTGTCCAGCAGTGGACGTCTTTCGGCTGAAACGAACGAAGTGTAAAACCAGGTCGTCGGTCCACCTAGGGCCTGCCTACACTACGTCTTCCGGCCCGTTGTCGCTATTCGACTGCGCTTCTATGGCGGGAAGTGCTTACTTAGATGCGGGCGGCGTAGGAACGGTCGCTGTAGAAATCCTTGGGGGAGGCCTTTGTCCAGCAGTGACGACGTCATTTGGCTGAAATGAAGTGTAAAACATAGTTTTTCTTTCCAGTTCAAAGCTATACTTCTCAATCTATCACTTCCTAATTTTATCGTTTCATCAAATAATTTATTGAGACAGAACCCTTTAAACATTAAGCCCATTGTATCGGCAGACAAATATTTCCCCTCATCTGTAGAGTTGAAGAACTTTGTAAGAACCTACTATAATGCAAACTTGTATGGTATGACCACTTCTTTTATGGTCACATTCTTTTAGTAGGGGTACTACTTCCTCAATTTGCTGGGTAGTAACAGCTGAAGTCACAAGCTTTGTGCCAGTCTTATAACTCGTCTAGCTAGACCCCAAGATAGGATAATAAAACAGCTTAAAGTACCCTCGAAATCCTAGGTTCTTCTTGATGAGTCCAGCATATTATGATAAAGGAGGCACAGTTCTTCAGCGCATCAGTAACCAACTCAACAATCAACCAACAAATCTAGCTGCAACTTTAGATCAACATTTAACACAACATGGACTTTTTATGATTTTAATTTAAATTGTGATCATAATAACTACTTTCAACAAAACGAGTCTTCTGTACCTGTATGTTTTGTGTAAAAGCGGTACGAAAGTTGACCCATTAATACAAGTTAGACGAGATTAAAACCTTTTAAGTAGACACAAAAGAGATTTTTCCCATTACACATTGTTAAAGTTACTTATTTGTTTGCAACCGCGTTTGTTATTTATGCCGCCCTAAAAGAGGAGATATTATGTATGTTGCGGTACTTACTGTTAGGACATATTCCTATGGTTATCCAGTAATACAGTATCCCGTAAAACTGGACTGGACGTGTGAACACACATAGCTATGTGTGTTTGGAATTCGAATGGTTTTGTTTTTCCCTTGCAAAGGGGATATTCTTGTGAACGTTAATAATAAACCATTAAGGCTGAGTTGCACCACCTAAGTTTAACGGTAACTATAACGATGACCAATGTTTTTTGTATGGAGATTGACAGATTTTCGACGTTTGTTTAAGTTAAAGTAAGATGGTGCAACCCAGCCTTAAACTACTAAATGGGATCGGGGAAAACGGGATGTATTCATGAGAACAAGCCCTAAGAAAAAGTTGAAAAAAGCTATCATTTAATAAGCAGGACTTTAATTTATTTATATCAAGAAATCCATTATTTTTGGGTAATTGGAAAGTGATAAAATTCATATAAAATAAAAATTACAATCGAATATTAATTTAAAAACTTAATAAAGAAAGCTATCTTGGAGCTTTGGTGATTTTCTCCCAAATTACTCGTAGTTCTAAGATTTTCTAAACAAATTATTTCAACAATATTATGTTGAAATTGGGGCAAAACATCAAAGACAACGCCGTAATCATTCTCGTCACGCTACAAATCACAGTTATATTTGACTTGGGTAGCAATTTGGGAAAGTTTCTGTTGGGGTCATTCAAGAGTACAAAGTAATCTTGGGGCAATGATTGATTGCCCCGAAAAAGTTGGACCGACTCACTCATGTTCTTCAAAGGATTGTCAGCGGTGCTCAAACTTGAGAGTTGGAGCCCAACTTCCGGTTACTTTTTACTTGCTTTGGCTTGGTTTTGAATTGAGACTTCCAACTTGAGCTTGCTAGTCTTCTCATCATCATCATCATCATCATCTCAGCTATAGGACGTCCACTGCTGAAAATAGGCCTCCCCCAATGCTTTCCATGTTACCCTGTTGGTAGCGGCCTGCTTAGTAATAATAATAATATAATTTATTTATTCAAGTAACATGACTCATTATTTGTTAGTTATAAAGGACTTAACCTATGTTAGTAATAAATTATTAGTCTTCTACTCAAGAATAAATTGAAAATTTAAATTTTATACTTGATCAAAAATCTCGATTCAGAAATCGGATTGGTAAAGTTCTTATTACCTTATCACTAAAGAATATTGATTCAAAACTAACTTGCCTGCTTGTAACTCGTTCTGCCTCTAATAAAATTACTGTAGCTTCTTTCTTGGAAATTCAATATCCATCTAAGCCTTTTAATTCTTTTGGCGTGAAACCAAACACTAGCCGTCAACATCGATTATTGATAAGTGAAAACTTTAATCTTTTGGACTGTTCTCTAGGTTGTCTGGAAGATATCGCTTTATAAGACCGCCTAAATTATGAGGTATCTTTTGTATATTTCTTTCTGTTTCTTTTCTTGTCTTGTGTGCTATACAATAACTTGTGTTATATTATATCTATCTGTTCATTAAAGAGCTGGTGTGTCAATACGTGTAGGCTAGAATGTTGAGAACCACTGAACAATATGGTAGGAATCAATGATTTTGATAAATTAACTGTCAGATGTACTTGTGGTGAAGTAACGAAGGCAAATTTTATTGTCAGACACGAGACAGCTCGCTCGATGCTCGGCAACCATGATAGGGTTGAACAGGAGTCCCTCCAATGACTTCTGTGGGGTGTCTGACTAAACAAATACTTATATGTTCATATGTGTATTTCAGATTGATACATGTACGGAGAGCATTGATTATCTATTCTCTATCCGTACAACTTTTGTGATATTGTTTTCTTCTTGTTAAGTATCTGTTAAAAGCAGTCTTTTATGTTTGATACCTAGAGCTAGATAGATAGGTATGTTACAGTCAAAACTCATAAGATTATGAGTTTTGACTGTAACAGGTACATTGATATAATAGGCTAGTTTCCTAAAAAATAAATTTTAGTCCGTCAATTTTAATATAAAAAATTATTGTACACGTATATTTTTCATTGTCAATCAAACAAATAATTACAAAGTTATAGTGCGTTGAAGTTCCGCGCGACGTCACAAAGTGCTGCACTTTTACGCACTTACTGACCTCACGGGTCTTTTCTGTAGAACTTTGGCACGCTTTATCTCTTTACATTTTCATTAATTTTAAAAAGTGAAAAATACGTGTCAAATAGTTATTGATAAGCTAACTGACGTACTAATTAAAACTCTTGCTTTTTTACCCAGGAAACATCCCTATTCATATTTCTTACCAATCAGAATTCATTGATATCTTTGTGATGCGTTAATACATGCATGCACCTAAAATGTCTGTTTTTGTCATACATAAGAAAATCATCTTGAGGAAGTTGAATTAACACTAGAGTACACGCGCGGACTACTATAGTAGACCAGGGTAACATTTTACGCTATTAACTTTTTGAAAACTTGCGCCAGAGAGCTGGCATTCCAGGAAAGCCTCGTTTACTAAATTTGTCAGTAAGCCAGTAAAGCTTGGGTCGCTAGCGTCTGCGCTTTTTTCTAAAATTAGCCGTCAAAACTGCGGGTCTACTCAAAAGCCCGAAATCACTCGACAAAAAAATTATGAAAGACTTGCAACAAATGGATTTATACCGTGTACCAGGCAGTAGAAAGTCATGAATACTATGACAGATAAAAAACTAATCATATTTTTTCAGTCATTTTGTTTTGTTAACATTGGTCTCAGAGTGCAATTGTGGTCCAAAAAATTAAAAACTTTTAAATCTGTTTATAATGTTTGATCCCAAATAGTTATATAAAGAAACTTTGATTATAAAATAACTATAATAAACACTTTTATCATTTACTTAATTATTCTATTCATAAATTGCTTACAAACTGATTTACAGTGATTTTAAATTGGCTTACCAGAGTAGGCCGCGCGTGTATTCGTGTAAAAAAAGGGGCGCGTGTACTGCAGTGTTAAGGGAGTATGTTTATAGTTATATGGGTTCTATAACTCCTCAATTGATGAAGTAATATGAAAATTCATAGGCTCCTGTTATGTAATAAACACAGATCACAGAAACTAAAGGGAGATGTGACAAGGGGGCGGGGCTGGTGCCCAAAAACAGAACACATTGCTCGTAACAGCAATGATGACAGCAGCAATGTCATAATGTAAAACGTTTACATTGCATGCGTAGTACTAATGAGTATTCGAATGTTGTGTCTTGATACCGCAGTGGTTAATGAGCACATATTCTGATTACTTTTTGTGTGTGAATTTCTAATGCGACACTGAGTTTGGAACTCAGCGCATTAGTTGGCATCTCTCTATATCTTTATGGTAATAAAGTATTACGAAACCAAGCGAACGAAGCCGCAGGCAGAAACTATTTTATTTTACCAGTACATTGCCCATTATTTCAGCTAATCATTTCCACTGAGGAATAATCGCTAACAATAGCACTTATTATTGAAAATTCCCAAGAAATTTGAAGGCATTGTCGAAAACAGAATCAATGATTCAATTTTTCATTAAGACATGGTATTTTCCAGTTTCGTAGAATTATAGACAGTTGGAATTTCCGATATTGGGTTCCAAGACCTTGGGCCTATTTGAATACAATTCTAGTTAAGGAATCTAGATTATAGTGTTTACGCGATTTAAGGAATTTTTCAAATACCTACTTGGATTAAGTTAAGTTCTTGAATAAAAATGAACAGCATTTTATTTACCTTTGGTTTCTGTAATGAACAAATAATTTCAGAGGGAATTTCTTCTATTAGCTGTTTTTACTACCACTTCTTTGGATTAAAGACTGGCATAACTTTTTTTCGCATAATATTACTTATTTTTTCCGTAAAAACAATATAACTTGAATATTATACTTTTTAGCTTACATGTAGGTATGTAATGTGATGTAAGCTAAGGTACCTACGTAGTCAAATGTAGTGTTATAATGTAATTCTTTATTTATTATTTGATTTAGGATTATGTAATTAATTTAAAAATTTCAAATACATATATCTACCATGACGATTAAAATGTCTGCAAATATCGTTATTTTATACCTTAGTTAAAAATCTCAATATCAGTGATCAAAGCTTAAAGAATTCGAAAGCGACGGGTCGGCTGTACGACTAGCACGAAAAACTTTCGAGTTCAAATCGTTTGCGTGCTCGAATCGCCATCAAAATATTTAGTACGAAAACTACGGGTGTGTAATGTATGATATAACTACATATCATATAATACTTAGAGGATATAACATCAAATTATATAAAATCGTTTAATATAATAATTATTTACTATAATAAACGAATAATATAATTTTAAAACGAATAATTTTAAGACAAATAACTATTAACTGATATAAAATGGTTTGATATAATGAATATTTTCTATAAAACTTACAATGTATACTATTTAAAACAAATAACATTCAAATCATATAAAAATAAAATGTCGAACAATCAAATGAGATAAAATTCTTTTCCTATAAAACTTAAATCATATAACAATAATNTTTACCCACTACCCATCTCTAGTCGTAAAGTGAACTTAGTATGGGAAATGGTTGAACGAAACTTATTTTAAGAATCAAAATTGTCACGTTATCGTTTAATTCGAAAGTTGAGTATCGAATTTTGTCGAATACGCAAACGATTCGAAGACGAAATTTGTTCATGCTAGAGGTACTGGTGTATTCATTAATTTCGCTAGCGCCGGCATCATTAATTAAAAACACTACGGCTCAGTACCAGCTTTAATAAACATTGTCTAGGCCTGTTTTTATGAGAACTTTTTCATTGATTGCATTCGAAAACGTACTAGTGCGTGATTTTTATATTTTTAAGTGAATTTTCAGTGCGATTTTTATTGAAAAAAAGTATAAATTGTCTGCTAACTTTAAAAACTAAAAGCTTTGCTAAGTTTGGGACTTGATGGCAGTGTCTAAAGTCCAAAGATTCCAGACCTTTCTCAAGTAGGCTCAAGTAAACGGGACTATTCCCACCTCTCGTTCACACCGCTGCAACTACTACTGTGTAGCCAGGATCCACAGCTTGACCGCCAAAAAATACAACCAATGAAGGTCAAGTTTGTCCCGGAGGAACGTAAACTGTCATTGGACTCGCAACGAAATGATTCAGAAGAACATAGGTATGAGGAGTTCGAAGTTAAGGGAGCGAACCTTTCATAATCACCAAAGTAGGCTCAAGTAGGTAAATAAGAAAAAAATTGGGGTGACTTTTTTGTAAAAACATAACCCTCCTTCTGGCGCAGTCGGGTAACTAAAACGAGATATAAGTTTTATTTGAGTTTTGATTATCTATTAGATTAAATAGAATGTGCGTCAAATAAGTTAATATCTGTTGTTTACCATCCGAATTCTCCCCAAAAGAAGTAAAAACTCTTTTGTGAAATGTGCCTGGTACAAAAGCAAAAGGATCAGAACTGTTTTTCAAGTTGCAAAGATTAACGTCATTTTTAATCCATCCCAAATACCCACTGGATTTAAAATAAAATCCGAAGTGAACAATTTGAGAAGCTAATTTTGAGAGATTCCTATCAGGGAGATTGATGGCGGCGAACGGTTTAAATCTGTTCAGAGTTCTGCCTCTTAAACATTTGAGGGGCGGAATACGAAAATGTAATTTATTCCTTTTAACATTACTGCTGCGATTTTAGAATAATTATCCAGCTATTACAATAATTATGGATATTCATACAAAAATTACATCATTACTATAACCAGCCAAAGTGTTAACTAGATGAATAACAAATCAAACAGCATACCTACTGTCTTCCCGAGTATTCATATTATGAAAATGCTGAGTAGGTTCTATTGTAATTTTGTTTCATCATCATCATCATTTCAGCCACAGGACGTCCACTGCCGAACATAGGCCTCCCCCAATGATTTCCATAACGGCCAGTTGCGACCTGTGTGCTTACCATGAGTTTACGTTAGGTGTGCTCGCTAGCGACTGCGTAAAAAATGACATTAAACGTATGACATATTGTACAGCGCCCCTAGTGGCTAGCGAAATAAAATCTTCATAGATTTTTTTGACGTACTCGCTAGAGAGTACACGTAACGTGAACTCATGGCAAGCACACTGCATCCAGCGCCTTCGTTTACTTTCAAGCAATACAATAACTAAATCAGTTATTAAAATAATAATAGTAACATGAAAAATATTTTATGTGAACTATAATTTTAAAATTTAAAAAAAAAAATGAATTTTTGTTCGAAAATTTTAAAATTATAGTAAATACCGATATTTATTTTAGAAATCATACAATTAAGATAAACTTTGGAAGCTCGTATCCAATAAATGTATTTGGCCTTTAAAGTTTGTTCAAGGCTTTGAGTTCCCACATCCCAGACTTATTACAACCTTGAAGTTAGTTGTGAGCTTTTATTGTTGTTTTGGCCGCCTAAAGACACACTAAAGTAAAAGGCAACATGGCTGACCTACTATCAAGTGGCTTCACTTAGGCCCGGTTTTTTGATTCGTAGTTAAAATAACCAATGGTCAAATTTGACAGATGTCAAATGACAAGTGGTTAAATATCAGGAAAAAATGGTTTTCGAACAATGGTTAGCTTGACTTTTAGTACATTTTTTAACTATTAGTTAACATTTTGTTAATATTTAACCATTAGTAGCAAAATTTAACAATTTGTTATTTTAACTATGAATCAAAAAACTGGGCCTTAGGCCAGGCCTGGCTCACTCCGCGTGGTACATCCGATAATTACCTACAGCGAAGCGCCCCGCCGGCGGGTATTATATCAGTCGAGTGTCACGCGCTCGCCCGTCAGGACGCTGGCTTGCGTTTTAGTATGATTATAATTCTATGATCGAAGTATTATTTAAAAATGGACATAAAGAGAAAGAAATATTGTGCGGCGTTCGGGTGTTTAAATTCGAAAAGAAATTACCGGATTTATCTTTTTTTTTCGCTTCCCAAAGATGCTGAAAGGTATGTTGGTTGTTAAAATTCTTAGGATAGTATAGGATTCCTTTTTTTTCTGTAATAGTATGTTTAATTTATCTGTCTTATGTTAAAATAGGTAGGTATGAATGAAGACATTGTAATAGAACAAGTTTTTTTAATCCTAATTAGGTATATTTGAAATGTTATTTTTACTTACCTACATACGTACCTCATTACAAATAAGTAGATTAATTATTTTTTCACTAGACAGCAACCCTAACAGCGTAAGAAGAGTTCAGAGGCACGCGATAGNCACCAACCATGGCAGCAAGGGCCTCGAAGAGGTGGCACTCAAATTGACGGCCGCGATCAGTGGTTATTCGCTCGGGACAGCCAAACCTGGCAATCCAACCCGACACGAGGGCGGCAGCGCAGCTCTCCGCAGTGATGTCCTGAAGTGGATATGCCTCAGGCCATCGGGTAAATCTGTCGATGACAGTAAGGCAGTACCTGAAATTAGAGGATGGAGGCAACGGCCCAATAATGTCGAGANAGGCCCAGTTTTTGATTCATAGTTAAAATAACCAATAGTCAAATTTGACAGATGTCAAATGACAAGTGGTTAAATATCAGAAAAAAATGTTTTTCAAACAATGGTTAGCTTGACTTTTAGTACATTTTTTAACTATTAGTTTACATTTTGTTAATATTTAACCATTAGTAGCAAAATTTAACAATTATTTATTTTATCTATGAATCAAAAAATTGGGCCATAGTTGGTGTTAGTTTCTTTTTATAATTATAATTGGCACAAAAGTTCCCACAACGCCAAACGTCACGCTTCGAGCATGCGCGGAAAAAAAATTTGTATAAAATCAATTTTTCATTTGTTTTATAATGTTTGAAGTAAATAACAAAATGTAAAAGTTTATAAACAGTTCTCACCTTAACCTTGTGTCATTAGAGCGGTGCGGCGTCTATGGTGTAATTTGCCTGTGGGCTAGCCCTTTAAAAGGCGCAATATTTCCGCCCTATTTCAAACCGTATTGCCTTGTCCTAAGGTTTAAAACAATGCAAATTTCGAACTCGCTTGGTGTAGGGTTAAACAACATAAGTTCGCGAGGGTCTTTTATGACGTCATAATAATGAGGGTGCTGTGATCACGCCCCGGAGGCTGCACCGTTGTTCGAAATAGTTATTGATTGCGGTATTCTTACAAGTTATGTAGAGACGGTAGCATCTTATACAGGGTGAAATTATAACGGGGCTATCCCCATCTCTCGTTCCTACCGCTTCAACTCCTGTGTAAAGCCTGGTCCGTGAGCACGTAGAATCCCGTCCAATGACCCCAAGCTACCCATCCTTATCGCTCGCGCGTGATTATATTGCTGTCGCGACTGTGCGACGCGCGCCCGCAGTGAGTGTGCGAGCGCGACAGCAACATAATTACGTGCAAGCGACAAGGATGGGCAGCTTGGGGTCATTGGACGGGATTCTACGTGCTCACGGACTAGGCTTTAGCCAGGATCTACAGCTTGACCGCCAATAAAAACCCAACCAGTGAAGGTCAAGTTTGTCTCGGGGAAAATTAAGCTATCATTGAACCCGCAACTAATTTAATCAGAAGAACATAGAAGTGCGAAGCGGATGTCAGTGACAAATAAATATTTTTCTTTCTTTCTTTCTAAAAATAATCACCGTAATGTCTATTAAGCTTTGCAGTTTATCTGAATATGCGTATTTTTCTATGAACGAAGTAAATAGGGATGATGACTAGGTAATGAAATCGAAATTCTATTTAGTCCGTCAGACAGATAATAAAAAAAATTGGAGACATAATAATATAATCGAATAATTACAGTATTATATTGAGTTGAAATGTCGCGTGACGTCACTTTTGAGTAAAAAATCTACTCAAGCGTGACGTAACGCGCCATTTCAACTCGATGTAGCACTGTTATTATTAAATTATGA
This sequence comes from Ostrinia furnacalis, assembly GCF_004193835.3. Classification (NCBI taxonomy): domain Eukaryota; kingdom Metazoa; phylum Arthropoda; class Insecta; order Lepidoptera; family Crambidae; genus Ostrinia; species Ostrinia furnacalis. The sequence goes on from NW_021133030.1 coordinate 179,935, forward strand.
ATGAAAATAAAAAATATGAGCCAAATATTTTCTAATTATCTGTCTGACGGACAAATAATTGAAATTTTGTCATCTAGCCTATTACCAGTAAATCGAGTAAGTTAACTGATTCTTAATCGTTAATTAATTTGGAAACACTTTACTAAGTCACCCTGTATAGTTGTGAAAAGAGCGATTTTACAACAACACTGCAGCCTGAATTCCTGTCGACTGTACTTTAAGGTCTGAGATGATGAATTAGGTTTGGCTGTGAGTGATGAATCAGAAGTAGGAATTTGTCTGGGTGTTTTGAAAGAAATAAAGAAAAAGTATTTATTCGATGCAAGTACGAAATAAAATAACAAAACTAGACAACAGAACGGGTAGAAGCACCAAAATGACATCTGCTCAGTATCTAGACAAGCGGCAGCGTGTCAAGCCAAGTTCAAGAAAAGGAACTGGCTAGCTAGCGCCGAGTGTAATATTACACGAACCACTTGGTGCCACTTTTGTCCCTTCTTTAATCCATGACGGCAGAGTGCGCGTCACGACCATTGGTATTCTGCGAATGCCAGTTGAACTGCAGGGCGCGGCCCGCCCAGGAACAATCGGCCAACAAGTAATTTTAAACATAGATACAGTTTTATTTGAAATAGTTCCCCAAATCATAACATTACCTACGTTCCTGGCAATTAGTCACGTGAATTACAAGCACGTACGGCACAAGAAATATAATTAAAAGACGATTAAGGAAAAATACCATAAATTGCGGAAAGCTTTAATTAAAATAAAAACATTATTTACCAATCTTAGTATTACCTGTTTTGATTAGTTAGTTTTTGAATACTACATTTTTAACTATTTAAGTTAATATAAAGTTAATGAACCATCAGTGATTTAGTGTCCTTTAAATTAAATTGACCATAATCATAGTATATTAATCTTCTAAAAAGTTTTAGACTCAAGAAAAAGCTTCGTAAACTACAATGTCTAGTGCCAGTTTTATATAAGTAACGTAATGTATTTTACTTTTCCCAGTCTCTTACAGTTTTTAAGGCCCTATCAAACGTTTTTCAGATAGATTTGTTTTGTTTGTGATATTCTTAATTTAACAAAAATAAATCTACAAAACAAATAAGTAACTGAAACAAGACACGACCTCCAAAAATAAATCTAAGAAACTATACAGCTAAAACAAAAGACGGTGGTTTCAAAATATTATAGCTAGTGCATTGAACTCCAGATCAAATAGGTATTATATCCAAAAGTCAAGATGTTCCTGGAAATAGCCAACAGATCCCTTTATGTTTGTACACTTTATCCAAGATTGGGCACGTTACTAAGAATCCTTTTCACTTCAGCCAATACTTTTGTTATGTTATCATAATAAAATGTTGTCATAATAATATTAAGTTATTATCGATAGTAGATATCGACAAAAATAAGAAAATATGTTTTAATGCAGGTACTTGCTCGTTTCCAGTAAGTACCCAAGGCGTCGACCACTATGCGGTGTAGGGAATTCCGCGCAGTCCCTCGGCAGTAGGTATGGATAGGCCATTTTCCTGGCTAAAAAAGGTACAGGTCCTAAAAAAATCGGATTTATTTTCCTATTCTAGTATTGACACTTTCTAGTTTTCTGAAGTAGGTATTAATAGGTACATAACAATCGCATGTGACTAGATTATGAAATATTAATACCTACATACATATTTGTAACCCGCAATAAAAAAATACTCTTGGCGTTTACAAAGATGCAGAAGTAAATCTATGTGATTTGAATTAAGGCCTATTGTTGGGAACCGATTGGTGGACCAACCTCTTTTTTATATTGTCTATGTTTTTTATACTTTTTTTATTACTTTTGATACCTTTTGTTTAGTATTGAAGTTTGTGTTTTTTTGATAACCGTTGTGGGCATATTTTGCAGGAATACATCTTCATTTTAACAAAAAAAAAGTAATAAAAAAAGTATAAAAAACATAGACAATATAAAAAAGAGGGTGGTCCACCAATCGGTTCCTAACAGCTATGTTGTATGGCGCTTGATCTATTGATTTGGCACTTTATGTATTGATTTGGCACCGTAGTTGAAGACTTGGCTACTTTAAGGATCGCGAGTTCGAATATCATTCAATGTAGTATTTTTGTATTTAGTTAGGGCTAAATGTCTCTACCGAATTGTATTCGTGTTGTACGAATATTTTGTTTTATTTTACACTCGTACAATGCACTTTGTAAATTGTCAAATGATGTAGGTTTACACTCAGCATGTTCTCTAAGCTCAAAATCAAGCTATTAGTCAGAACCGTTATTCCTCAATTATATTACACAAATTCCTTTTCAAGTTTGTAGCATTCGAATTGAAATTCGGTTATTCGCTCATATCTTAATTGAAATCTACGTATTGCACGTGCTTTGTGATTACCGTCTCGACAATTGATTCTGTTCGAATTAATCGATTTGGCTTCCAGTTGAATTCGATAGTGACTTCGATTGCAATCGTTTTACTCAAATTATTGTGAATAATGTAATGTATTGTTCTTCGTCTTCTTCAGTTGTGTGGGCTCATCTATTAAAAATATTAAGTAACGTAGTATTGTTACCATTTTTTTTTTTGTAAAGTCGCACTACTATAGCCACAGATCACAGAAACTAAAGGGAGATATAACAAGGGAGCGGGGCTGGTGTCGCAGCAATATGCCCAAAAACAGAACACATTGCTCGCGACAGCAATGATGACAGCAGCGACGTCATAATGTAAATAGTTTAAGTTTAGTAATTGCTTGCGTAGTACTAAAGATTATTCGAACGTTGAGTACTGATACCACAGTGGATAATGAGGACAGAATATTGTGATTACTTTGTGTGTGTGAATTTCTAATGCGACACTGAGTTTCGAATTATAGCGCATTATATGACATCTCTCTACATCTCTATGACTATAACAATAAGTGCTTAGCTTGACGTGATAGCCAAGTTTTTTGTTAACAAAAGAAAACATTAATTTAAAAATGTCAGTTACTTTTTGTTTTTAGAAAGAACATCAAGAGAGAAAGAAATGAATAAGAAAAACTCAATAATAAGGCTCTTTTACACGGTCCAGACTAGGTACGTAAACTAGAACTCAAAATTAAACGTCAAGGATGTTTAATAAAAGTACTAGCTTTGAACTAATATTTCATAGGCTCGGCTTTCATGGTCTTGAATCGTTATTGTGAGCGATGACCTTTAAAGGCAGCACCTCTTCAAGGCGAGAGTAAAGAGGCACTTACTAGCCAGGTCTACACAACCTTAGGCTGGTTTGCACCATCTTATTTTAACTTTTAAAATCGTCAAAATATGTCAAACTCCATACTAAACACACCGGTTCTCGTCATAGTTACGGTCAAAGTTAGGTGGTGCAATGCAACTCAGCCTTAGAGATTTTAAACGCGGACTCCTTAATATCGATATTTAAATAAATCTATATTCAAGCACCCTTGTACTTAACTGCAGCTCTACCATAAGTGTAGCGCTAGTGTAAATTCATATCGACGATCGATTTTTTAAAATGCTAATCTAAGAACTCACTGCAGATTCAGTTGCAATGTATACAGTGAGTTTTTACAGAATCACACTGCTGGCTCCAAGATTACCATATTTTGGTCCAAATATTAAAACAAATGTGTGAATGTAAAATAAATGTATGCTCGGAATTTCCCTGCGTGATCGAATCAGAAATGAGGAGATCCTTAGGAGAACCAGAGTGACTGACATAACCCGCAGAATCGCTTAAATCAAGTGGCAGTAGGCGGGGCACATAGCTCGTAGAGCTGATGGCCGCTGGGGCAGGAAAGTTCTTGAGTGGCGACTACGAGCCGGAAGACGTAGCGTGGGCAGGCTAGTGGGAACTAGGTGAACCAACGATCTGGTGAAGAAATGTGAGCGGCGCAGGACCGGTCTTTGTGGAAATCTTTGGGGGAGGTCTTTGTCCAGCAGTGGCCGTCTTTCGGTTGAAACGAACGAAAATAAACAATGTACACTAACCCCAGCACCTCCGAAGCTCATTTAGGCCAGAGGTACGAAACATTCGGCACCTGTTACGTATTTCGAATTCTAACCTGGAGTTTACGACTCCTGCCAGCCTATTGCATAACAGGGAGTTTGTATTTTATGCTTGAGGTAGCAGTAAGTGTTATGGAGGTCATTATTTGATGCCAAGATAAAGATAAAGATAAAGATATTTATTTACATAAACATGTGTGAAAACATATTACAAAGCAACATGATTTGGTCTTACAGTTTTAACAGGTGATAGGTACAACATGTTTTACCAAGATATTGGCATGTAAATGATATGTCAAGTAAGAATGTCAAATAATACATTAAAATTCATAATAACAATAGGTACATCTGATAATTGATAATAAATAAATAAATAAATAAAAATTCTTTATTTCAGACAATTTTTAAAAGTCCATATTAAACGGGTTCGAAAATAAACATACACACAAACAATTATAAATTCAAAAACTTGTACCCTGTGCAGAGACGGACCATCATGGGGGTGGATAAGGCCCCGTGATCAGTCTCTGCACAAGACACTTCCATAGCGGAGATGTGTATCTGTCCGCTAGGGTCCTCAGAATGCTGTTGTGACTGGCTCGCACCCTGGTAATAAGGGATACAGATTTCTTACGTATTATGGCGCTAAATAATAAAAGTAAAATTAAAATTAGTCAAATTTTGTCACTCAAGAAGTCTTGTACAGTATAATAGGCCTTGTCAATTAGAAAATGTTTAAGTTTCTTTTTAAACATAACATTATGTAATTGTTTCAAGTTTTCTGGGATTTTATTATATATTTTTGGTGCCATACAGATAATACTTTTATTTAATAATGTGGTTTTGGCCAAATGTAAGCAAAGACGGTCCCCACCGCGGCGATTACGTACAATTACATCAGACATTCGAGGAAATAGATGGGGATTGCTTTTAACAAATAAGGCTGTTTCAATGATGTACAGAGACGGAAGTGTCAGAATCTTATGCTTAACAAACATTGGTTTACAGCTATCAGTGATTTGAAGTCCAAACATAGCGCGTAGGCATCGTTTTTGAATTTTAAATATTATTTCCTTGTTGGTCGAGTTACCCCAAAAAATTATGCCGTATCTTAAATGAGATTCGACTAACCCGTAGTAAGCAGTAAGCAGCGCATCCGTGTTAACTACAGTAGACAATCTATGAAGTCAGCCAATTAACTAATTTTAATTATCTTATTTACTTACCTACCCATTTTAACCCGCCTACGTTTAAATTACTATTTATGTATTTAATAAATACCCTAGTGTAGGTTGCTGTAAATAACGTATTGGACATTCCCAAACATAACTTTTTACCACCTATGAAATTACTTCTTGTCAGGATTCCCAAAAAAATCCAAAGTATTTTTGTTCGTCAGTAATGCGTGGGTGAACACTGAAAGTACCAAGTTGAGATTACTTTTTATTTTTATGTCTTTTGCAGAAGGCGGTAGTTTATTTTTGTTTACTTATTTATTTATTTATCCTTTTGTTAACCTCACGCAAGTTTATTTTTATTTTATTTTATTTAAGGCACAGCTACAAATAACAAACAATTTACTAAGTTTGTACGAAAACCTAGTTTTTCCGCTTGACCAAGGGATCTATAATCATAAATCATTTACACCAGGCCGGCTCGGTTTAAGCCGCAGCCAAGGTCGACTGTTGAATAATGTTTCGAAATCGTAATATTTTGACCGGGAAATGAATAACTAATCTTTTCTCGCCCTTAGCTGTAAGTTATCGCATCAAAGGGCTTTGCAGCGACGTCTGTGTTTTCGTAACTACCATCTCTCTCACTCTATCTGGGAAGCTAGCATGAGCGAGAGAGACAGAGATATAGAAAATACGAAGCGCTGAGGAGAGTTAAGTAACGCTTTGGGCCTAATATCTTTATTGCGGAGCCAAATGTTTATGACCCCTGGCCGGTTATTGTGGGTTAACACGATAGTGTGAGAGTGTGACGTTTTTTATAAATGTAGCAGATCATTAAGATTTATTTATTCCAATAAATACAGCGGTAGCTTAGGGTTATTTCAGTAGTAAAAGCAATGTTAGTGTTGAAAAGTGGCTTTTAACTTAGTCACCTTCATGAGGCGTTTTTTTTGTTTCAAAAACCTACATCATCGGCCATCGGCTCACCATAGCGAGTGCTAGCCAAGAGAAATCTGTATTTAAACCATAGCAAGACGTAGCGATAATTTAATTTAAACTTCGGACCTACGTGAATAGGTAGGTACCTAGATTATGACAGTTTTTTAATAATAACCCTAAGTGTTATTTTAAGAATCAAATATGCGACCCGTCGCGACTATCATTTGCTTATATTAAAACAATAATTTAGGCCTGTATTTAAAATATTTAGTTCTAACCCTTGTTCTTACAAATGTTGCTCTTATTCTAAGTTTTTTCATTGAAACTCAGAGCGCATGTAAGCGCACACTATATGAAGATAGGATAGAGTTTCACCCCCAAATGACGCGGTCCTTTCGCGTACGAATCCTTAAAACTTTTTCTATAAGTGACATTACACCAAAAAATATGACACACAGCCAGACGGTATTTATTCCCAAACATCGTTTGAACTGTTCTCTATTTGACAAGGGTCGATTATCATTCTTTATTCCATATTTCAACACTTTCTGTTGAGTCGACAGAGTCGCGGCCTCCATATATTACGTTTTGGGAATACATAACGGGTTGTATAATGAAGGTCGTTCGTCAAATAATGTGTTAATGCAGTGGGTGAAGCGTGGAGTGTGGATCGCACTTTTAACACGTTCGGTGTCCGCGAGATGTATTGCGTCATTACTGTGTCCATAAAACTATGTGCGAGTTCCTGAGGTCAGAATCAGTTCGCGCCAACATTTTATTTGAATTAAATTCATAGGATATTGTTTAAATTATGATTTAAAACTAACTCTTCAAGAAGCATGTAAGAACTCGTAAAGTGAAATAGAATCTGACAGTAGGTACAACTACAGGCATAGAAAGCATTTATTTAAAAAAATAACTTTTAATTAAGAGAAGCTTATCACACGTTGGACGCCATGGGGCTCACCAGTGGGCCTTGAACAATAAAAAATATATTATCTAGTCTCTCGGCAGTCAACGACTTCAATTATGTTACTTTTTTAGGCCTATATGCCGGGTAATAAAATGGCGGTATTAAATCGAATTACGTTTAATTTTCCCTAGAAACGTGCTCTAAATCGTCGGTCAGTCTGTCAGAGAAGGAGGAGGCCGAAATAATTGACATATTTTACCAATTAAATGATTAATGGCATCTAAACTCCCCGACTGCTAAAATACCCCGAATAATACGGGAATAAATGAAATTAGCCCACTCCAGCACCATTTTGAAATTCGTGAGACATTTCATAAAAGTCACAAAGTAATTGTAATTAATATGATTTAGACCTGACGGAAACAAACTCTCACAAATTAAGTTATATTGCTCTTCCAGTGGTGGAGCGATGCTTTGGAAAATTAACCTGTAAAATTATAAATATTTTGTTTATCGTTGGTTATAGCATGAACTTTATTGACCAACACCCTACAACATCAGAAAATACAACTTTTTGTCTGCAAGTAGGCAAACACATTACTGAATTATTAAAATATTAAAAGTGATAAGAAAACTTGTTAATCAATTTTTTTATCTTTAATAGCACGCTTTAACCCTTTTCTTGGCATTGTGCATTTAAAGATACGTTAACCATAACAAAAATATGGGGGAGAAACCAAAAACTATTTTCAAATGTTTTTTTAATAGGCTGTGTAGCAACATCTTACTTTAATTTTGACAAACGTCAAAAATCTGGCAAATCCCATACAAAAAGCATGATTAAATTGTTAAGTAGGTTATTACTCTAAAAATATTGGAAAGTCTTATGAAAAATAATTAGGTTTTATGTATGTATTATGCATAACAAGGTGTGAGTGAGATGCACTCTAGGATGTATTTTTTTTTTCAAGATAGTAGGATAATTTTATTTTAATTATGCATCAGGCTGCAGTAGTCAACAGACCTTACCGTGAACCAAATTTTATATTATAAGCAAAAAGCAATTTAAGCAAGCCAATTGAATTCAAAGGAAATCCTCAACAAAGCCCGAGACCGTCCAATTTGTAACATCAAACAGTGGAATAGAAATTGTTAAATTTGTGACGAATAAACTCTTTATAGGCCGTAAGTTAGCATTCGCGTTCGATCGGTGTAGAATTCATTTTTGTTGAGGCGATGAGTGGTCTCAATGATAGGGGGATCTTCGCTCCCGTATTTTCAGCTTTTCAAGACGTCTTTTTGCAGTCTTCTTAAGTCACACTTAAAGACGTGTATGTAAGGTTAAGTATCACCACCTTTAATTTACCCGTAACTATAACTATAACCGGTATTTTTGTATGGAGTTAGAAAGTTGACGTTTGTTAGGTATACATAATATTTAAGATGGTGTAAACCAGCTTAAGTATGACATGTCTCAATTGGACCGATGACTTGAACTCATCATATTTCTTTTCTGACAATCAGGATGATACAAGTCAGCAAGTACAGTCAGCGTCAAATAATTCGTGACACCCCAAGTGGCCAATAAATTGATAACACAACCTTATTCCTATTGTAACAAAGACGTGTTGCTTTTTAGCTTTTTTGAGTGTCACGAACTCAAATCCAGCAAAGTAAAGAGAAATGCCAAAAGCCAAAGCAAAGTGTAACAGTCTCAAATCTGATGTATGTTACTGCCTTTTACTAAAAATTTACTACACTACTAACGCAAAGTCAGCGCCTTTCAGCTTTTGACAGCCTGCCACAGCTTTGTGAATAAAAACTGCTAAATGACTTTACAACGGACAATGCAACACTCGCTGTCAGTCATGCACTCTCCGTTTAGCTTCCATTAGACCCGTTTTCCACCAAAGCGGAGACGAGACAAGAGGAGAAATGCGGCTAAACTAGCGGGCTATTTCCTCAAAGCGGAGCGGAGAGGAGACAAAACGAGAGGAGAGGCAGCTCCTCTCCTCTCTGTGATGGACGTAGCTGTCAGCTGTCAAACTATTGCAGTCTACGAATCGTATGAACGTATGAAGTTTTCGGGTGGATGTGATGTGAATAACGAAATCTTGGTTATTTAAACACATAACCTCTACTCTTCGTTCCTCTCCGTCTTGATGGAAACCGAGTCTTAAGGCTGATTTACACGTACTAAGTTGTAAATACCTAACTAAATTTTTACTAATTTTAAGTGACTTAAAAAGTCGATGTCCGTAAGTAATTAGGCTCTTGTTTACTATGTTTTATGTATGCTTTTCAAAAAGTGTCAAGTGAAAAGCCCCGCCCATCAACTCACCCGAAAAATAGATAATATTCTAATTAACCTGTTTAGTTGTTAACTAGATTTTAATTTGCAATTTGCTACTAAATTCTGGGTTTACATGCAATCAATCACTTAAAATTTAGTTACCTACTTAACAACTTTATACGTGTAAATCAGTCTCCAGTAGCCGCTGATCGCTCATTTATTGGCCCTCACCGAAGCATCGTACCTCTGAGATAATAAAATTTGAAAGGGCAAACTTCGCAGCTCGGGCATCGAATGAAAAGTGATTTGCCTAATCCACTCCTCAATTTTCCAACTCACTGGTCGCCTGGATTTAAAGTCACTATCTGGCTTCTAGTTGCAAGCGGTTTGTTTTACGTTTTTTATGAACGTTATTGGTTGCAAATTGGTGAGTCTTCCCGTTTTTGGTGTGATAATCCGACATGAACAAAAGTTTAGGAAGCGGATTTAGAGGTGACTTTGTGATATTGATTCTACTGGAGGCGTGTGTAGGACTTTTTAGGTATTCGTAGGTGGTAAAATGAGTTTTAATGAGACAATTTCAAGGTTTCCAAGTCGTAGTAAGGTACCTATGTAGTTATCTACCAGGTGTAATTGCTAAGAAAGACTTATACTTAAGGCAGTATTCTTGGTAAATAATTTTTAGCTTAGGTGACAAAAAAGTTTGGTAAGTAATTATTGTAGTCTAAAGTCTAAAAACTGTAATTTTGTAGCGGGCGTAAAGAAGCAAAACATGTGTCTTTAAAACGAGTTATCAATATAGATATACTAGCGGCCGCCCGCGACTTCGTTCGCGTGGATCCCGTTTTACCACCTTAGGGGTTGAATTTTGCAAAATCCCGTTTTAATGAGCAACTACGTTGTAAAAGGAACCCCCATGCAAAATTTGAGACTCGTAGCACTTGCAGTTTCTGAGATTTCATTATGAGTGAGTCAGTCAGTCAATCAGTGACTTTTCTCTTTTATAGATATAAGATTAGCTACCAATATATTAGTCCATGCTACGACGAATTATAAGTTACATTTTAAACAGATTTGAACAAACTTTGACCCAAAAAACAGCAATATCGCTTACTAATTCCATCCTCAAAACAACTATTACTCTCTCCCAAACAAATAGCATCTCGAACGGGGAGTGCCATTAAAAATCATGAACACAAACATCGGGTCATTTGTCTTGATGACAAATACGCGGGCAGCCCAATAAATACCGCTCCAGCATTGTTTCAGATACCAATCATTAATCATTTTTATGCCCGTAATTAATATAAAGATTGTAACGACAATGAGGGGTCGGATATTATCATTTCAGCGAACTTTCTTCTAATGTTCGCAGCCGGTTTCGTAACTTGAGTGATTCCGGGTATTCGTGGTATTATAGCCGGGGAAGGCATTAGGGATTGGTAGATCCATTTTGTAAGTTACTTGCTTATTATGTTTATGTCTACTATTATTATATGAGAACCAGTCTTTACGTTTGCCACTCAAGCAATTTTGATGTTGGGATTTTAGTTTAGAGATGATTAGGTCAACAATAGGCACTGTCTCACTCGTTTACTCGCCTACGTCTGATCAAGGCATAAGAAAAAATCAAAGAAGTTTCTTACACACAATATGGAGATTTGGTCTGCATCTCAACTGCTGAAAAGTAATCATCTGGCAAAAGGTGAAAACGAGTTTCACCCGGAATCCTCAATCATTGAAGGAACTGGCTATCTTATGTACCAACTGCCAAAATACAACTTTTTTTTTCAGATTTGATGTTATATTTATTTTGATCGTGAGATTCGTGGTAAAGATTTTTGCAACAGTACAAACACCTTGTGACCGAAGCCATTGATAAACCATAAAGAACCTGTCTACCAGTAATTAGGTTTTCAGAAAGCTATCAATAAAGCTACATCAATCATAAAAAGAGCTTTACTTATATTCTACAGAGATTATACATCGTAAAGTTTCAACAAAACTTTAGCTGTAGACTACAGTCGATACAATAGGAGTCGTCAAAAACTCGGAGCCCTAATTGTCCTAATAAAGCTTTCATCAGCCTCAACCTGGATTTAATTCGAATTGACTAAATAAATTATTCGGAACAGGCTTTGTACTTTTGCGGGTAACAAAGGAAATAGAATCAGCCTGGCTTTGCTGAATGATTGATTTGTTCATTTGAAAAGCTGTTGATGCCCAAATTAACTTTAAGGACGATGACCTTGAATGGACTTATTTTTGTTTTATTGAGGAAGGAAGGAATATACTAGCGGCCCGCCCTGGCTTTGCACGGTTGCAATGGAATTTCTCGGCTTTTCTCTTCTATAATATACATGTTTTATACCAATAAACCTTCCTCTTGAATCACTCTATCTAATACAAAATACCGCATCAAATTCCGTTGCGTAGTTTTAAATATCAAAGCATAAATAGGGACAGACAGCGGAAAGCGACTTTGTTTTATACTATGTAGTGAAGGTACCGCCCACTCATTGTTCTGTAGATTTTTTTACTTTATTAGGGTAAAAAAAACAATATTGAATACAATGTTGCTTAAGAAAAATATGTGGGTATTTACTCTCAATCTTGGAATCAGGTCTTACTCGTAAATTATTTTATGTAAAATATCTAGTAACGCTACTCGTTATTAGTTACAAATGCTTTAGATATTTTTATTAAGTAGTATCTGGTTTTAATAAGCCATTATTATTGTTGCGTGAATCATAAAACAAAATCAGTTACAAAATTGCTTTAATTTGTCTTGTTCCACAAAAGAAACTCGTTTGTACGAAAAACACTTGAAGTATCTGACACAAGTTGATACTAGGGCCTCGTTAACAAAACATGGGCGTGGCTACTAGCTATGTAGCACATGAAGCTCTATATTTTTGTTGCAAACTCAACTCTATTACGACTACATAAGAGTCCACAGTGTCAAGCTCAATGTGGTCGAGTCTGTACTTAAAGATGAAATATGGCTTGTCTAGAATTCGTTAGCAAAGAAAATATTAGTCCAACTGTACCTGTAACTATCAGTAGTCACGCACGTCGCTCGATTTTAACGGATATCTGTAAAACAGTTGATACTAATAGTGAAAAAAGTATAAAAATTTAAAAATGATTGGATGTATTTGTATCCTATTTTTTACTGACACGACAGTTGAGAACATGAAAATGTTACATTTAATTTTACAATGAAAGTTTTGAGAAGTCGAAAGCGTACTGCTGCTTCATGATTCAAGAAAACTAATATTATGCCACAATTGTAAAATTAAGAAATGTTTTGATTTCACCTAAATCGATTTGATTTTAATTTTGTTAATTATTTACCAATATCTTTAGGTTAAGTACCTACTCATTGAGTCTTTCTAACACAATGATCGGTCGAAATAAATAAATAATAATCATAAACAAAGACTAAAATATTATCGTTAACATTTTGTTCTCTAATGACTCCGTCCAGTAAACATTTTTAATAATTGCAATTTTATTGTTACCTCAATGAAAAATTTTACCTACTCGTTCTTCCTGCTATAAGTAAAAACAGCCAGCAAAACACGGTAATGATAAAACCCAAGAAGTTACGGCTTTTAAAATTTTAATTGAGCAAAAATATATTTTACCCAGTAAAAAGCGAATCTTTTTGTTTTAGTACTCATAAACAACGCGTAATAAGAGAGCAGATAGGCCTTTATACTGGCGAAGATAATGGAAATAATATTGAAGTATATTTCGTTTTATTTAAGGAAATAATTCATGTTTAACGACGGGCTTTAAAATTTAATAAAGGCTGCTTTAAATAAGTACAGTAGCAGTTAAATTATTTTAATTATTTTACTCTTTTGTGTTTTCACTGACATGCATTTTCACACTACGATGACAGCCAAATGTTTATTAAATTCATACTTTGTTTTATGGAATAACCAATTCATATTTAACTACGTTAGAACGATTAAAGTAAATATTAATTTAAATTAATATTGTAACACTCACATACACGTAGATGCTATAAGTATTTATTTTTAGATATAAATAAATAAAATTGAAAAACATAGAAAATAATGAAAATACTTAAAATGATGGACATCCATGTTTATCATCCTTAGTACTTACTAAATTGATTTTTGACGTATCATGTATGTGCATAATAATGTAATCAACTTTATATCCTCACCAAATACCTAAAAATGTATTTAATTCCATGGAAATCACGAACAGAATCAATCATTTCATTTTCCAACACAATAACAATAATCACCGCTTAAAATAACTTTCAACGATATTATTTTCGTTCTGTATTGTTAACCGTTGAATAGAAATTTCAAATTCGCATACACCTGAATAAACTCGTAATTAAGTATGCAGTTATTTATACTATCATTTCTTTTTCGTGGTGCAGACCAACAAAAACTGGACTTCATAAAGATTTGACTGTGGAACTCTTTAATCTTTCCCGACCAAATCTGGGGCTTGATAAAATACATTTTACGGCTACCTACCGGTATGCAATTGTTGCGGGCGTTTTTACAGCGGTAGAAACATAAATTTTGACCCTATAGGTCGGGGTTACGCTGGTGGAGAGCTAGCGGATACGATAGCGGTAGAGATGTTAGGCAACTATTGCCTGACTATGGCAATGGTATGAATCGCACTTTGACACATCTATCTTCTTTATACAAGCTTTATTTTTCTCCTCTTGTATACTTATCATTCATAGCCATAATCTTCTGAATTTACTTAAGCATTGCTCTAACTACATAAATATTTTAAACTAATTTTTTGAAACATTCGATTGATTCCCTAATTTTCGTTTGTTTGTTTCAGCTAAATGAAGTTCATCTCTAGAAAACGAGCTCCTCTATGGATTCCAGAGGTCCTGCATTGCACGCGACCTTCACCGAATCATCTGTCCACCGAGTGGGATCGTTTTCCAGTCAATTCTTCAATTTTCACTGGTAAAAAATATTACTTAGCAAAAAAGTAGGTAAACAAAATAGATTACAGAAAGTATTAGTATATATTTTGTTATTATAGTGAACCTTAGATGACATCGATTGATCGATTCAATCAGAATATTCTCCATTAATGTGACACGTAAGGTAAGGTTTTAAATTAGCATAATAATAAGTATATTTAAGAATATGGTAACTCTACCTGCATTACTGCACGCCCATGAAATTTTAAAAGCACTCTCCCGCACCTTCCATTGAAATTGTTCCACACACTCATTGTTCCGCTGAAATCTTTGCGGCTTCACAAGGTAAAGTCGCAAATTTTATTCTCGTTTAAACCCGAGCTTTGTCCTAAAACATGGTCCGAGTGTTAAATAATAAAAAGGCAGAGTAACATCTCCGGGTTAATTTAGCAGTCCCAAAATAAATCTCGCAGAATTTTCATTTGTTTCTTTTTTGTTTTGGTAAACCGGATAAAAACGTGGGTGTTTGACGGCCATTTGTAAGTATGGGAGGGTGCATCGTTGTGTAAATGTTTACTTGGAGCGTTTTGGGCCTGTTTCATTTTAAAATGTACCATTGCTGGTGGCATTTTTAACTTTATTTACCTCTAGCTTTCCGCCCGCGAATTTTGTCTATCACAGAAGAACTTTACCGCGCGCGTCCCTGTTTCAAAAACCGGGAAAAAAACTATCCTTTCTCGGGACTCAAACTATATCTATGCCAAATTTCATCAAAATCGGTTCAGTGGTTTAGGCGTGGCAGCAAGACAGACAGAGTTACTTTCGCATTTATAATATTAGTATAGAAGTATAGATATTAGTATAGATTACATTTTTGGTCATTCAAGTTATGTGGGTAAATAGATTGTAATTTTGTTGAGTAAGTATAAAACACACATAGAAAAAGTTATAACTTCATTTATTTCTAACTACTATCAATTTCGATTATTAAAACTTACATAAATAGAAAGATATAATATTAAAATGGAGCAACTTAGAAGTGGTGAGCGTTGTTCGTCCTGCGCGCGAACAAAAGGAGCAGCAATATTTTTCTTTCAACATCTGAATCACATTTCGTTTTGAATGTTTACTAAAATATATTAAGTAAAGTCGTATTTTTATCTCTACCATAACCCTAAATTTTTGAAATCCAGCAAGCTAAAATATTACGACGACAATATCACAGCTTGAGCGCACAGCGATATGGCATCGCCTAAAACTCTTCCAAGACGAAAAATCTAGCAGATGGTGCAAATATTAGACGGCTTATAAAATAAGCTCTGAAGCTGAAAGCGCATAGCCATTATCATCCACTAAACAGATAAGCTCACATCGGCACACTCATTTAACGCGTTGTCCCGGACTGTGGAAATAAAGGCTTATTTTCTCGCGGCATTTGTTCCCTTCCAGAAGATGTATTTCGGATGCGAGACTGTTTATCTCGGGAGTTAGCCGCCTGTGACACACGGTTTGGAAGGATAGCCAACAATTTAAGATTTAGCGTTAAGTTCAAAAACTATCATTTTGAGATTTGAATTTGAATTTTAAACTACTTATACTCTGTTTTCTGTCAACAATTAATCACGGAGGTTACAGTTACATGTGCTCATTCACAGTCAGTTATTAGTTACAGCGACCGCCTGCGACTTCGTACCGGTAGACCCCGTTTTACCGCCAGGGGTTGAATTTTGCAAAATCCCGTAGTGAGCACCTACGTTCTAAAAGGAATTTGAGACTCCTAGCACTTGTAGTTTCTGAGATTTCGTGATAAGTGAGTGAGTCAGTCAGTGACCTTTCGCTTTTATAGATATGATTGGTCTCTCATGAGATCACCCCTGAATCTAAGTTTAACCTAATCTAATTTTCTTGGATCATGAAATTTAGGGTCAATCCTGACTTCATTGACTAGTTGCGCAGCTAGAATTATGAAATGAATTTTTCATAGGGATATTTTGTTCTTCATTCTACACACCCGTCTGTCTCCTAAGTTACGTATTGTCGCCAAGAGTGTTAGTAATCTGTTTTTATTGTCGCACCGCTAATGGCACGTTTTTTGATGCGGTACCTTCGACTTAATAAGTTCCTATTTGAATGAGAATAATATTATTGTCGCTCTTAATCATGAAGAATGTTTGTAATTTGGTCTTATTTGAAAATATGCTCTTTGTGAGACAAGTTTCATTTCGGGACGTAATTTTATAAACGTCTTTGTTCTTTCATAACGTCCATGCGAAATTGTTTTGTGTACTGCAATAAAAGGTCTTATTCAAACATAATATAAAATGAAATTACTAAAATGTGAGCTAGATCCACTATTTGTTATACCTACTGTTTTTTATTTGCTTCATATTCATATTAGTCATATTAGTATTAGTAATATTATAAAGCTGAAGTTGTGGAACATGACGCTCAACCACCATAAGGAGTTAGAACATTTAATTTACACAATTTTGATTTGTCTATATATACTGGGCAGGGTAAAAAACTTCGTCACCGCGATGCAGGATTGTATGCGCGGTGGAGTTTGCCATAGTAAGATCGTAACAGCGCCATCTGTTGGTACGGTTTGTAGTGGCGCAATTTATTAATCACAGTTTGTTTATTTGGTTGAACGCGCTAATCTCAGGAACTACTAGACCAATTTGAAAAATTCTTTTTGTGTTGGATAGTCCGTTAATCCCTGAAGGCTTTAGGCTATATGTCATCACGCTAAGACCACTAGGAGCGGAGCACCAATGAAGAATG
This sequence comes from Ostrinia furnacalis, assembly GCF_004193835.3. Classification (NCBI taxonomy): domain Eukaryota; kingdom Metazoa; phylum Arthropoda; class Insecta; order Lepidoptera; family Crambidae; genus Ostrinia; species Ostrinia furnacalis. The sequence continues at coordinate 197,007 of NW_021133030.1, forward strand.
TTTCAAATCAGTGATTTTTTTCCTTTTGAGAGCTGACGCTGCGTAAACGGTTAAAGTTTCGCATAAATTATGTATGATAGGATTTTCCCCTTTAAAAGTTCTACAAAAAAGTCCGCTACAGCATATGTCTATCTTTTATGGTTGGCTCACTGTAACCTTTTTGTCTGGATGTCTGGATGTTTGTTCCTCTTTCACGCAAAAACTAATAAACGGATTTTGTTGAAACTTTACAGTATTATTATTTATAACCCAGGCTAATATATAGGCTACAATTTATGACGATATGTGACAAACTAAATTTCAATAAATAGTTAAGAGGTGAGAAATATCCTTAAAAACGCCATCTATCGACGTGCTTTTGACGGTCGTAAACATTCATGAGAGCGAAGCCGTGAAACGTATCATTAGTCCTAATTAGGAACTAAATATTACATTTATAGAACTGTTCATAATATTTAAAATTTAGTCATTATAGATATTTTATGTAATTGAATAATTCACTGTGTTTAAACGAGCAAATCAAAGTCTAAATTAGTGATCGCCATCTATCGACGTGCTTTTGACGGTCGTTAACATTCATGAGAGCGAAGCCGTGAAAAGTATCATTAAAATTTTATGTAATTGAATCATTCACTGTGTTTAAACGATCAAATAGTATTCAAACATTTAGATAATAACGTTAAAAACCATTTAAAAATCCTATGAGAACTTTTTCGACTTCTACACGGACGAAGTCGCGGGCAAAAGCTATTTGTAAAATCATCATCATCATCATCATCATCATCATTTCAGCCATAGGACGTCCACTGCTGAACATAGGCCTTTGTAAAATAATTAGACTAAATTATTAAAAGTGCCTACCCAAAGTCATTAGTCCACGCGGACGAAGTCGCGGGCACAGCTAGTATATCATATTAGTAATCGTATTAAACTACGTTAAAAGGTATTTGTCTTTAACCTTTGTCTCTAATACTTATGATGATTCCCTATTTTCTTGTAAAAATTTTTTTTGAAATATTTACACACCCAAGCAATCAGATAGGCAGCGTTTTATGGCTTAAATGCTGTATTGACTATACAGGGTGGAATTTTCTAATGCCATCTGGAGGGAAAGTACTCTTAATACTGTAGATAGAAAATACTGAAGAAAACATTCCTTTATTTTTGAAAAGAAAGAGAACTGTACCTCTAGTACGAAAAACTTTCGAGTTCGTTTCGTTGCGTATTCAAAGTGTCATCGAAAAATTTTGTATGAAAAATTAAACAGCGCCCCCTATATTATAGCCGCCCTAGGGGGCGCTGTTTAATTTTTCATACAAAATTTTTCGATGACACTTTGAATACGCAACGAAACGAACTCGAAAGTTTTTCCTACTAGAGGTACTGCATTCTTAGATTTTCGAAAATTTTTCGAAAATTCTCTACAATACCATACAATTTTCTGTAAATAATGAAGATAATTTAAGATTTCATGGTTTTCCTTTCATTTGATTTCTCAAGTTTGTTGGAGAGATTTAATCCTTATACTTAACCCTAAATGGATACAATAAAAATACAGGGTGTAATTTTTTACAGATTTTAGTTGGTTCGATTCCCGGGTATAGCAAGCAAATTTTTGGAAATCTTTGAATGCAGTTCTATTTCTTTTGAAAAATAAATCAATGTTTTTTTTGAGATTTTTTTTCTATCTACAATATTAAGAGTACTTTCCCTCTAGTTGGCATTACAAAATTCCACCCTGTATAACCTAATTAATTAATTATGTACTAACGAACAGTTGCTTGGGTCATTCTGAGAAACATTTGTTACTTATGACACAAGCTGTTCTACGTTAACTACTAATTTTTAATCATGAAACGGATGTTGAACGCAGTTAGCACTAACTAAACAGTTCTTCTATTTTATAATTTGAGTAGGGCCTTATTTTAGGTTCAAGAGTTTTGATACACATTTCACTATTGCTATGTGCATGTACCTATACGCACACACACACAAGTAAAGCTCACTCGCCTTCGTGATTTGCAAGAACTAAATACACTCAACATCAAATAAACCGCACCTTCCCCGACGCGAACTTTATAGATTTTCTTCTGACACAATCATGGTACCCCAACAATATTGGTGTTAAATTTTTAGCGTTTGGAGTCGCATCTCAAACTAATTTGAAAATTATAAATAACTTGAAAAAATCGAACTGCCTAAGGCGGGAATTGAACCCACGACCTTCCGCTTGCCGGGCGACTGCTCTTCCAACTGAGCTACTTAGACACTGGATGAACCCGTCGAAATTTTCAAGTTTAATACGCTGTTACAGCCAGCGTTTGTTTCATCAATGTTAAGTATACCTACCCTACATCTAACAGAAATATTGTTGCAAATATTTAACTGTCAGTTAAGATGAAACAGCTNGGAAGGTCGTGGGTTCAATTCCCGCCTTAGGCAGTTCGATTTTTTCAAGTTATTTATAATTTTCAAATATTGGTGTTATTTGAAAGCCCAATAAATATCCTTAAAGAAAAATACATTTCATTTCTAAATAAATGATTAACATATACCATAAATGTGACTTGAAAATAGACCTCACTTTGGGCTCACCTCTGGGATCAATTAGACCAATTTTTATGGTTATAAAACCAAATAAAGATCTCACGTGTCCTCTTTAACAGATGGATAGCGATTAATCCCAACTTAACAGTTTTATAGTCATAAAAAATGGCTATAGCGTAACTACCTATTTTTTGAAGAAGTGACTCTGGATCCTTGTAAAGACACATTTTTGGGGTAAAAACCTTCCTTTAATGAAATGAAGTTTAGAACTAGGCTTTCAAATGGTACCAATGTTGGTGGAAAGAGGGGATGCATACGTTTGATAAGTGCTTGTCGCGGGAGGTGCGATTTATTTGATGCCGAGTGTAGTTTATTGTACAGCTGAAATACATATTATATCTGAAATATGACATCCTGGGCAATAAACTATCTTTCTTTTAATATATCTGCCTTTGTGACGATATTAACTGTGTGGATCATTATTAACATTATCATCTCAACAAGTCACAAATAATCAAGATTAATCTAAAAATATTGTATCATTTCCTTGAGAATTTGGCCCAATTACGGGACTCTTATTCCCTTTTGTAAAACAAATGATTAGGCCATTATTTCCATGAAACCGGCCAATCAGTGATTGTATCGGAAATAAGGATGGAGGAAATGAACTGTTGGATTGTATAGCGAAGGTAGAATTGAAGGTATACTTTAGTAGCTGACATACAATCAGGTTTTATTGAATCGGCTTCATTTATCTTTGCAGTATTTTTTTTCTATTAAAACATCCGGGCATCGAACCCAGGAGTAAAGTATGGTATTGAGTAGGTAGGTACTGGCTCAATATAGATTATAGCCACGATAGCCGAACGGTGAAGGGGTCGGAGAGGCCGATCCGAGATCCGAGGAAAGTGAAGTACCGCCAAACAAATTTCTTTTCTGCTCAACCCAAAGGTAAACTGGTCGAGAATGCTTTAGTGCATTAAGTTCGCCTTATGTACAAATTTATTTTGGCATAAAAGTTTAAATAAATAAATAAATAAACGCGGGTTCGAATCCCACCGCCGCTCGACTATTGTGTTGAGCCCACTCATAACACAAGTTTATTTAGCTTAACAGGAGGGGCTAATGGGACTATTAGTAATTTGCGCAAATTAAATTGCTAACAATCTTTTAAAAAAATAGAGGTAAATAAAACAAAAAGTACCCGTCATAAAAACCATCGATATATTTACACTTCTCGATATTTACATATTTACATAAACGACTGTTAAGTTTACAATGGATTTATCCTATTTACATCACCGCTGAATCGACACAAGAACAATGTTTCAGTGAAATCAAATTACACTTATGCCTTGATCACACGTACCGAGCAAACGGGCGAGACAGTGCTCTCGGCCGAGTACTCGTTGTGTATGAACATTACGCCGAGCGCTCGAGTATGTGACTCGCTCACCCAACTGTCTCGACCGATTAAACATTTTACTGTCTCGCCCGTTTACTCGGTACGTGTGATCAAGCCTTTAGATATGTCAAATTTAAATACTATTAAACACTTTAAATGACAACATTATATAGAATAAAAATAATAGAACAAGCGAAAAGATTGGGTCCCATATATTTATTTATGATCAATAGTACAGTGATTAAAATGCTGAATTAATCTAGTAGCAACAAGGTTTTGGTGTCCTTTACGAACCTATTTTATTAGCAAAGGACATTTTTTTTCTATCATGGGCATTTGATTAGTACAGTGCAATGTATGTATTATGAAATACAATGTAACATTTATTCAGTATTCACATTATTGTGAAATGTAAAACTTCTGCAGTATCAGATTCTAAATTCTAATTATGTTCATCCAAAAAGAAACAGAAAAGCAACTGCAGCAGAATGGCTTTGATATAAAAGTACACAAGTTACATTACAACTTTCGTTACATTACAACTTGCTGTATAAGTCTAACTAAATGTTACATTACATTGCATGTAACGTTACATCCGTTTATTACGGATTTAGAGGTTTATTCTAGGTCTCTTCGTCTTAAAACTAAGTTATGTAACTGTAAACACTATAATCTGAGCGATTTAAATAAATATGCCACAGAAAGCTCTCAACATAGATTCAGTCTCACTGAATGAATACGTGGGTAATATTTTAATTTTTCAATAATTTCGAGTTCTGAAATAAAAATATTACCGGTTTAAAGTTGATGATCGTATTGGAAAATATAAAATGTATAATTCTTTCATTAATGGACCTGATAATAAGTATTAAATGAATTATCTGAACATAATAAAATTGCATACAATATTAATATTAAAATAATACTGATTGGCATATTTAAATATGGTAAAATATCGTTGATTTCTGAACATAAATAAATACAATACTTGCTCAAACAGACATACGTTCATTAATAAACATTTCTCATTAAACTTTAATAATTTCTTACTAAATGAGATTTCGTTTTAACTTAATTAAACGACCATTATTGCGAAGTTGAATGTAAACGTGCGGCTTTTTAACACTTTCTTGTGAAAATCCTGTCATGTCAATGACAAAAATCATATTTGTCACAAGTGCCACTTGTGGTCTAAACTGAATAAATATTTTTCATTTTGATTAATATTTCCAGTGACGCGTTTAATACATTTTTAACGATAAACTTTTTCATTAAAATAAAATTAGGTTTAGAATTTTATGATTTTTATTATAATTTATGTTACAAATTGACATTCTGTATCAATGCTTGCATCATATAATTTTTAAGATACAATATTAGAATTGAAATTATTATAATTCATAAAATCAAAATTAAATTTTTAGCACTTTTTAATGTGTTACACGTTTGAAAATACAGTAAAATGATTTTTTCTCTTCTTTTCGCATTAATTCAATAATAACACCTAAGCTTTTTCTTTTTCTATCTTAAACATAATAATAAGGTAGATTGCTTTGAGTATTTCATTAAAATAATAACATTAATATTATACAAACCAGGCTTTATTCCTAGCAATAATTGCGATACAGTATTTTATTAACTTCACAAACTCGTTTCAGCAGTAAAACAACTGTAAAATTCAACGGGTATACCAAATATATTACGCATAAATTGTATACTGAAACGTCTACATATCAGTCTGCAGTGTAAATTTTACTCTACTTACATTGACATTAGGTTCAAATTGCTATGTTGGTTCTTCGAGTTCACACAAAGTCTGTAATGGGTCGTTGACCTCACTAGTTTTGAGTGTAGTCGTTGATGTTGACAGAGCGACCAGGTCTTCGTCAACTGTCGTCAGCTGGGAGTATTCTGTCTTCGGGAACATAGTCCGATGTTTGCGTTTTCTGGTTGTTATCTGAGGATAAAAATATGTTAAGGAATAGGCTAGATGACAAAATTTCAATTTTTGTCCATCAGACAGATAATTAGAAAACATTAGGCTCGTATTTTTTATTTTCTTTCATAATTAAATAATAACAGTGCTACATCGAGTTGAAATGGTGCGTTGCGTCAGGTTAGATTTTTTCCTCAAAAGTGACGTCACGCGACATTTATTATTTCTCAATTATTATTAAATAATACTGTAATTATTAAATTATGAAAAAAAAACAGAAAATACGTGTCCAATATTTGTTAATTATCTGTCTGACGGACTAAATAGAATTTCGATTTCATTACCCAGTCATCATTCCACGTGACTCTAAAACATGATAATTTTAATAATGTCAAGGCCACCTCAATTCAACTAATAAGTTACTATTATTGAGCTTTGAGCCAATCATGTTGGCTACAATCCCATTCCTTGAATGCACATTCAAACTTGAGTGACGTTCCATACTACAGGCCTACGGCAACATCGTAGTAATGCTACGGCCTTACTACGCGGCTACGCGCTACGATATGTTCCGTAGCGTACTACGGTAGTATTTGTAACTAGCTGACCCGGCGAACTTCGTACCGCCTTAGCGTAGAGATTTTCTTAATATTTTTTTCCGTAAGAACCATCCTTGGACTTCCACAAACATTTAAAAAAAAGAATTATCGAAATCGGTTCAGCCGTTCACACGTGATGCCGTGACAACGCGAAACGGGTTTCATTTTTATATATATAGATTTGTAATACAAAAGCTTTTGTGGCTCATTCAGCTAAAATAGTTTTTCTTAGTTTCTCTATATGGAAGTTATCGTCTGAGTGTACTTATAACATAACTTGTAGTTTTATTTAGCAATATTATGCAAGTTCAGTCTTTTATTATGATGGAAAGAGCAAAAATAGTTAATGTTACAAAATAATTGCAATAACAAGCACTCGTTGCACTGTGTTTTTCGTACGTCAGTAACAAAGAGGTACAATTAGTACCTTTATTGATTCACTCTCAACAGGAGATTAATAGGCCCGTAAAACAAAACGACTATCAAAACTCGATTCAAAGTCAAGCATAGATTCAAATCAGTGATTTGATAAAGTTAAGTAAATAAATCACAGATTTTAATCTTTTGAGTGTAGATTAAAATTTGTACTTACCTATTCATTCATAATATTAGGTCATTCTTAAGGTCTAAGAGCCTTATTAAACTAATGTATGGATTGGGCTATAGTTATGTAAACTTTGCATGCATTGTCATTTCCTAATCACACTTTAGTGTTTGTTTTCCAATGTGACGTAGGGACTATTCGTCGGAATAAGTAAAGGTTCGACCAAACCAACGCGATCACGATCAGCCGGCGTGCAGCGATGGCGATCAGACTTAAATGCATTGATCGCCATCACTGCACGCTGGCTAATCGAGTGTGATTGCGTTGGTTTGGCTGAACCTTAAGAGAAAACATTCAAAAAAAGAATACCAGTAAAAAATAATTAAAACAAACAAAACACTACCTTCACAATAACGATAAGCGTGATGACCCCGAACGCGGTCGCCGCTACGCTCCACGCCAGCAAAGTACGGTCGGAGCTCGCCGCGCCCGCCGCGTCGTCAACGAATAAAGACGCGGTTACGTGCGAGCGAATGTTCTCCGCGATTCGCCGCTTCCCAGCTGACGAGCCGTTCAGACAGCCCCCTGGAAACGACACTTTTGTTTACGAAAGAAACGGAAACACTATTATGTGGTGGAATTCTTAAAAGGAGCAAAGCTTTGCTTTTTAAAACACCGCTTTGGAATTAGACGCGGAAAAAATGTTTTGAAAGTAAAAAGGGTTATCTGGATACCTTCCGTGATGAAAACGTTTTAATGATCTTTTGAATAATGTAATGAAGTGATAGCGCTTTAAAAAGCCTATTCGCAGAAAATACATGACTTTTGTGATGAACAATTAATCTCTCATTTTAAATTTATAGCATATAGCTATCATTAGTTTAAAAGTAAGACACAACACAAAAAATAAAATATTCTTACCAATGTCTTTGTCGCAATGACAACAGTCTGTAGTCTGATTCGTACTCAAATAAAATGAGAGCATACTTTCTGTACAACACGGCAAACATTTGTGGTTTACCCTGAAAATTGAAAGCTCAGTTATGTACACACAAACTATTGTACTCCTAATGGCATCTCTCATTCTTTGTGTCATTTTAATAATTGATCGCTCTATCAACATCAAACGGAATTTGAAATTGAGATGCTGTTATGGAACTCGTATGTTTTCTTACCTATCTAAACGAAGAGGATGGGCACAAGTGACGCAGCTGGTCGGTCCAGGCCCCGAGCAAGATCTGCACGAATCATGACACGGCTCACAGGTTCTCGACCTGGGCTCGTAGTATTGAGAACTAAGGCACTCCACGCATAGGCCACCTTCCAAGGAAAAGTGAGGCGGGCATGACGTACAACGCTGCGGCCCAGCACCACGGCAGTCTTGGCAGTAGTGGTGGCATCTTCTACAACTCTCCTGCCATGGAAAGAAGTTCTGAGGACACTCTGGCCTGCACTCCCCAGCTGCGAGTCTCCAATCAGGAGGACAGGACGCGCACTGATCTCTTCTCGGACCTGTACAAGTCTCACATGATAGGTAACACTTTGAACACGTCCCTTCATCAGGGTAGTAACCAGGAGCACACGTCACTCGGCACGTCCCAGATTGCAACCTTAAGGCACCAGCACAAGACGTGCAATTCAACCTCGAAACGCACGCCGCACATGTATGTGGACAGCGCGTACAACGCCCTGCCGTTTGGTAAAACCCCTGACCGCATTCTGCGACACACCTAGAAACAAACATCCTATGTATATTTTCTCTCGCATAAGGAAAGGTCCGGCTTAATAAAGTGCCATTACCTCGATCCCTGTAATAACAACGGGCTCGAACAAGACAAACAGTCCCACTCATTTGGTCCGCTACATTTGTCGCAAGTGGAATGGCAATTTTTACAGCGCCCTCCCTCATAATACTCGTCGTCTGTGAAAAAAATACGGATTACAATTTCAATGGAGCGATTGAGAACGGATCTTTGTTTATTGAACATTACTCACTGGTGTCGCATTTGTCATTGCCATCCGGGAAACAATTTCCGCCTTTGGTAAGAATCCATTTCTCTTTGCAAACGGAGCAGACGGCATACGTGCAAATCGTGCATCCTATTGGACACCTAAGACAACAGAAAATTGTTTCCTGTTTTATAAGGGTAATTTGAAGGAAACGATTTAGGTCAGAATATTCATTTATACTTACGAGAGACATTCCCTCCTTTGTGCGTCGGCGTAATAGCCTAAAGGACATTTTGGGACGCAGCGGTTTTTTAATGCATAATCGCCGAGACGACAGGAAACACACTCCGTCTCGCTCGGCCCGGAACACGATTCGCACGACTCGTGGCAAGGCGTGCAACTAAAATCATCTTTTTGATATGTACCGGGCGGGCAAGCTGCTAAGCAAGAGCCGTTATACAGAAAGTAATTATGTGCACAAGATGAGCACATGTCGGCCTTTTCGGAGCAGGTGTAACAGTGTTCGGCGCACGGAAAGCAAGCACTCGCGTCGGGGTCTTCATAATAGCCATCTGGGCATTGTTGTAGGCAAACTGCTAAATCAATAACTAACAGGTGTGCGGGTGCACAAGTTAGGCAAGAGTCTTGGCCGGCCCCGGCACAAGTTTCACACGACTCGTGACACGGCCAACACACGCCTCCTTGATTCACGAAGCTTCTCGGCGGGCACCTCGAGACGCAAGAATTATCCAAACGATAATGTTTGCACGCGACGCACTGAGTCGGACCCTTGCCATAGCAGCCCTGCGAATCACATTCCGGGTCGCATAATCTTTGTACCTGTTTATCATTGGCATCTGCCAATACATTTTTTCGCTGAGCCGACGGAATGTTCTTGGGATAACTATGCCTATCAGAAATACCAAGCTCGATCTCGTTGAGAAATTGAGAATATTCAGATGCGTCATAAACATCGTTTATGTGATAGGTTTTTTCCTCCTGGTACACATTATTTGAATTATAGTAACCCTTATTTCGCAGCCGGATAGGATTAGTGGCGGTCCCGTAAAAAATCAACTGCCACTTTTTCAGTACTCCAGGTTGAGTTACGTGATTATTCCCGGCATTTATTATTTGGAGAGTCCACCGGCCCTCTGCGTTCTCGCCCCAGAAGTGTACGCTTAAAAAAGGCCAGTCATCGAAGTTGGAACTAGTTGCGTCATGTGTTCTTTCGAATAAAAGGGTGGACGTTGTCCCCATCGGCGACGTAAGCAGTATCCGTAAATTACCTCTTGGGAAAAAGCTCAGTGAAATTTTACATTGAACGTGTTCCAAAAACCTGACCTCGTTCATAGTGCCGCTGCAGCCATTTACATCCATATGTACTGATATCGTATAACCGAAAGATGTTTCAATGGACTTGTCTTCGTTTATTTCTTGTGACTTACAAATGTGTTGCGGCGGAGCGCTGGACCATTGTTCTGCTAATGTGACCATTTGAGCCGCGTCCATTAGCCCGTAACCGAACTTATGACTGACTTTTCTCTTAACGCCATTAACTATCCATCCTTCTTCCTTTTCTAATGGCTGGGATCTCGAAGTAATGACTATTAGATGTTGCATGTCTCTCCATGTCAACAAGGGGTTTGCTTCTAGTGCTAATGCGCATATTCCTGCTGCTAATGGGGCCGACGCCGATGTTCCTGTATGGTCTACAGTACAAATATGATCTGGCCTTAATTGGACGTCCATATCTACGGTAGCGACGCTCTTATCCCGCCCCGGCGTCCCAGAACTATAAGTCGACGCTAAAGTCGACGAGCATTCTTCTAAATACCAAGGCTTATACCCCCCTTGGGTTGCGCTAGAAACTGATATAGTGAAAATGCTATTTGCATAACCGTCGCAATTGCAGGAGTCGGTGTGTCTCCCCCCGTTTCCTGACGCCCATATAAAAATGGATCCTTTGCCCCCTCTGCCGTTTGTGACTCCGTTTATAAATGCCCTGGAACAAAGCAGTTTTAATGAGCTAGCCGCGAGGTAGTGCTAAATAATCGTATGCAATTAGACAATAGGTACCTTCTAGCGAGGGGGCCTGGTCCGTCGACGGTTTTTCCGTCGTCTTCTGGCCCCCAGGAGGCGCTATAGATATCTATGTGGTGTGTGTTGAAGCTGAGGGCTTGTGCTTCGACTGCGTCGTTAACTAGGCCGTCTAGCATCCTGACTCCGCCGATGCTGGCGTTGTAAGCTATTCCAACGCCGCAGTACCTATTGTAAGCGACCGCTGCGACCTCTCCCGCGCATCGGGTGCCATGTTTATTGTCGCCATTGTCCTGCGGGGTGGGATCGGTGTCGTTCCCGTTTATGTCTGTTGATGCGGCTGGATCCTAGAAAAATGCTCAGTTTTATCGCTTGGTCGTGTTAAAGCCAATGTTTTATACGTTTAATCTTGTGAGTTGATTCAAGCAACATTTACAGAATCATTGAAATGTTAATAAACGTAAAAAAGCTTTAGTTTTAATAACAGAGAGCGAATAAATTTACAAACATTCAAATTAATTTAAGCAAAAAGTAGATAAAGTTTTTTCGTTACATAGCAGAATAAATATTAAGGTCTCGTATAAAATTAATTAGGGAGGATATTTTCATGTTGAATTTCATTATATGAATTTTCAAGGCAAGCTTATTTTATAAAAGCTCTCTGAGCTATTACCAAAAAAGCGTGTATTTAGAAGGTTATCCTCAATTCAAAAACATATTTAAATGTCACAAACTAAAAGCGTTCTAAAACAAAAATAAAAGAGTAATTACGTAATTCTGCGACAGATCCGGATGGTTTGGCTGGATGCCATCGTCTAAAATTGTTATAACTACCCCCTTCCCCGTATATCCTTTCCTCCAAGCGTACCCGACGTTCATGTCGAGACCGTCTGCAGCGCCACCGTTCTAAAAAGAATAATACTAATTGAAAAAACGTTTAGACACAATACAGGTTGGTATAGAAGACTCAAGTCAAATACGCTCTTTGCGAAGTTTAAGCCTAGGCACAATTTTATTAAGCCACCGACTTTTAGTTGGCCGTTAGTTGGGTCGGGCTGTTAACTAGTATGGAGATGTATAGAAGTGCGCACATTACACCGATTTGGTATCGGCTGATTCTTCATACAAATTAGAATCGGGCCCAACTGTCGGCCGACTAAAAGTCAGTGGTCTGCGCCTAGGCTAAAAGAGAGCTACGGAATAATGGACTTTAGTGTTGAGTTACGAAGAGGCTCTAGATAACGGGTAAACGAGGTAGGTAATTAAATTATAAGCTACGAGTGAATCGTTCGTTCGTTCGTTCGTTCGTTCGTTCGTTTCAGCCAAATGACGTCCACTGCTGGACAAAGGCCTCCTCCAAGGCTTTCCACAATGCACGGTCCTGCGCTGCCCGCATCCAGGCTCTTCCCGCGACCTTTACGAGATCGTCGGTCCACCTAGTAGGAGGCCTGCCCACGCTACGTCTTCCAGCCCGTGGTCGCCACTCGAGAACTTTTCTGCCCCAACGGCCATCGTCTCTACGAGCTATGTGCCCCGCCCACTGCCACTTGGTTTTAGCAATTCTGCGAGCTATGTCGGTCACTTTGGTTCTCCTGCGGATCTCCTCATTTCTGATTCGATCACGCAGGGAAACTCCAAGCATGGCCCGCTCCATCGCCCTTTGGGTGACCTTGAGCCTTCTTATGAGGCCCATAGTAAGCGTCCACGTTTCGGATCCATAAATCAACACTGGCAGCACACACTGCTCGAAGACTTTTGTCTTGAGACACGAGTGAATACAATAAATTAATATAAATGTTTCGAGAACATCATACCTATCGGTCAAGAAAATTACTAACTTCATTGAGTATAATAACAGGCAGGAATGAAATTAAAAAAAAAACATTTTATTTAACCTTTCAAGCCTCGCGAATCAATTTTTTACGCGGTCTTATGCGACCACTTGTGGTTTAATGGGTTACTGACGGTAATACGTATATTATTTTTTTTCAAAACAGTTACAGTACAAGTTTTACAAACAATAGATTTCAACTGACTCAAGCTTAACTAAGTAAGAATCCCTAAATTGGTTAGCATCATCGTATTTACTTACAAATATCCTAATAAACTCTACACAAAAGCTTCGTTTCATATAAGGGGATTCTACACTTTCTTAAAACTCCTCGACTCCACTCCCAAATAAGATCAATTTAATTTCTTTTTATCACGAACCCCACTAAAGAAAATTGCTTATCAAAATGCAAAGTCGATTGATATCGCTGGTATATTCTCTAAAAGGTTCGATCTAGACGTTTTACGACGCATCCTACCCACAAGTTAGAATAACCGTTCTCAGAAGTAACAGTGGGATCTAAGAGAAATGGATTCAGTAAAACTTATTCCATTTTAGATAATTTTACTGAACTGTCAGCGCCGAAAAAAAGAAATAACAGTGTGCTTATCATGAGTTTACGTTAAGGTGTGCTCGCTAGCGAGTAGGTCAAAAAAATCTAAGAAGTTTTTTTTATTTCTTGAAAGTAGCCGCTAGGGGTGCTGTACAATATGTCATATATTTTAATGTCATTCTTTTACGCAGTCGCTAGCGATCACACCTAACGTAAACTCATGGTAAGCACACTGATATCAAGGCAACGCAGGACCGTTCATTATGGAAAGCCTTGGGGGAGGCCTTTGTCCAACAGTGGACGTCATATGGCTGAAACGAACGAACGATAATCAAGCCTAATCAAGTGTTGTTTACATTTAATTAAGAATTTAGTTCACCTTTCAAGGAAACAAAGAGTTAATCTTGAAGTACGATCCTATTTTGTTTCTTAGTTTAGTCTTTAAAAAACTTTATATAGTTACGCACAAATAAATAGGTACAAATAACCTATGTAATCAAGAAAAGTATGTAAAACCTACTGCACATGAGCGCTGTTTAACTTTCTAGACCGCGCATTTTCGTAAGCATTTCTCTAATTTGCTTACAGATTGGCACGTTTCACTCGGTTTGTAACAGTAAATTTACGTACATTTACTTTAAATGTCAGTATTAAGAGTATTTTCAAAAGTTTCCTACATCATAATGCTCAACAGCTCCGAGATTTTGTTTGAAATATTTTTTATTCTGAGCAGTTAAGAGACAGAGAGAGATAATAAATGTGTATAAATTAACTCTACATAAATCATCATCATCATCATAGGACGTCCACTGCTGAACATAGGCCTCCCCCAATGCTTTCCATGTTGCCCGGTTGGTAGCGGCCTGGGTCCAGAGCCTTCCTGCTACCTTTATGCATAACTCTATTATAATAATATTTAGATACTTTCTAGTGTCTTGGACTCGACTATTTTTTGTTCCGTGCTAAGTATGTGCTAAGTATGTACAGTCGCAGAATGAAAAGGTTCGTCACCTTAGTGTCGGTTTTCGCTTGCACTAGGTACTGTAAGAGTCAAACCTGCCAACATAACAGTGAAAGAAACAGTGCTGCTAACATTTAAATACATATGACGTTTGCTAACGAATAAGGTTTTGCTTGTTTATTTTTCTATCCCATCAGTGCAATGCAATGATGACATTGACCAATTGACAATAGTTTTTTTTATTAAATAGAAATAATAATGGCAGTTTGAACCAACAAGAAGGTTTTAGTTTATCAATCATAATAATCTTCTTGACAAGATAAATCGTCAAACAACTTTGATCTGAATAATTTTGAACTTTACCAACGAACAGTTAAAGATTATTTTCTCTAACTCGAGATTATTCTGTAATATAGTTTCAAAAGGTAATATGTGCTCGCGATTCGTTGAAGGAATCAATTTGAAAACTGACGAACCTTTTCATTCCGTGACTGTACTAAGTGCTAAAAATAAAATGTTGTTGCATTTATGTCAATAGCAATGCTAAAATGCTGCGAAGTTGCTGGTATTTAAAAAATAACCCTGTATAAAATTGTAGAGTTTAATCAAATGTCATTTACTAATTTTTACGTGAACAAGTGGTACTTAACAAACATTCATTCACAAAATTTGGCACTATAAAAATAAAATTTTCAGAATGTTCAATTGATGAAACTCCGAAAATAACAGACGATGGCACATCAAGGTAAAAACTGATAATTTATGTTATTAGGATAGATGCTATTTTGAAACAAAAATGTATGGTTTAATTTACCGGTGTCTAGAATTTAGGTACAAAATTATAATTCCCGTCACCCTAAGTGACTTACATTGGCTAACAGGTTATATTTTACGTAACTTAGACATGTTCCTTCAGAAAATTGGATCTTTTAACTAAAAGCTGGATCGGTAGTCTTGTTTGAAGAACTCAATTAAAGGTACCATCTGGGAATTCTCCCTTTATTGCTGTACTTAAGCTCTCCACTTTTAAGTATTACGACTAGAGATGGCCCACGCTATTTTTTGAGTATCGATGAAATTATTGACACCATTTTATACAAATCGGCACGTAAAATCGTTGGAAAAACTTATCAACCGGAAAATGTTGTAACGAGCAACAGTATTACAAATTTGTTGTTTCCGTAAAAAGTTGTATTATCTGATATTGGAACGATAACAATTCAACATGTATTGTCAGCAAGAGTAAAAAGAATTAAGGAAGTAACTAAAAATTACTAACTTTTTGTCTGTTCTTGATAGATGGTTTAGTTAACACAAAACGCAATACGTATCAACATGTGATCTAATCCGTAGTTAAATCAGAACGATGCGATTAAGCCATGTTAGACATAATAGCGGGTCATAAACCTGACTTATAGGTCGAATCTCTGTTATAACAATCAATGAACGCAAGATTGACGTAAAAGTAATAATGGCATTGGGGTATGATCTCAGTTTATTAGAACCCATACGATAGTAGCACGATTGATATGAAATAAATAAATAAATATCCTTGGACATTTCACACTGCACCTCTAGTCCCAAACTAAGCAAAGCTTGTACTATGGGTACCTACTAGAAAACGGATATAAACATATTTAAATTCTTTTTTTTTGTAAATACATAAATAATAAAAATATAGCACCCAGACCCGTCACAGAAATTAAAATTCATCATTTCAATTTCTGCCCAGCCGGGAATCGAATCCGGGACCTCTCGGCATAGTAGTCCGTTCTGAACCACACCAAACGGCCGACGAAATATCGATAAAAATAGTGTTTTAGGACATCCCTAGTAACGAGGCTCGAGTTTTTTGTTTCCTCATTAAGCGAGGTATCGGTTTTCTGCTAAGCATATTGTTTCATTAAATTTACGCGATCACTTGGCAGTTTACTGCTTTTAAAACATTTCGATTAGCAAAACAGTCGAGCGGGGCTAATTTTTATTTCATCTGATAAAGTTATGGCATGGAAAGAAAGAAAGAAAAAGGAAGAGAAATGTTTATTGGGCCCAAAACAATTATTACAATTTTACAGTTCAAAGTATTTGTACATGTTTGAACCAAAATGGCTTCCGCTCAACATTGTGTCCTGCTCTGAGGCAGAACCCAGAACAGGACACTGTTATTCTGCTTATAATATTCAGTTTGTTACTGATAAAGCGGCTATTAAAAGGATTAATTGGTGTGTAACTTTGAAGTTTTAATAACAGTGAATAGCTAAATAAGACATCATAAACCTTTCAATAAGTAACAAAACTTCGTACGCGTGTACCCCGTTTTACCCCCATAGGAGTTAAATTTAGCAAAATCCCGTCTTAGTGAGCAGCTACGTTCTAAAACGGATCCCCCATGCAAAATTTGAGACCCCATGCAAATGCGAGTCAGTCAGTCAATCAGTTCGCTTATAAAAGCGAAATATATAAATGTCTATAAAGATATAATAAATCGGCACACAATAGACGTTTTTCTGTTAAATAGTCAGAATGGAAAAAGAATTTTTTTTTTTATATTTTTCCAATGTACCTACCTACATCTCTTTAAGAACCTTATTTGTTCAGATTGAAATAATGACAATTTAAGAAAAAGAATTCTTGAGTGTGTTTACTTTACCCATTAACTATCTAGATATTACTACTACATAAATAAATAGATATATAGATAGTATGGTATCTACCATACTGTAGAGCTTTTTCTATGCAAAAAAACTCTACATTTTTTAGCCTTCTTTAATCGACTAATATTGTTCATTTGTGTGTAAAATAAATTCTTACCAAGTACCACTGTTCCTTGAAGAGTGGGTCGGGGAAAGAAGGCGCACTGGACTGCCGCATCACGTGGCGCGGCCACTCTGCCCTGTGGTCCCTCTTGGTCCGCCTCACTTCCCTCTGCTGCATCGCCCATCTCACCTGCCGTTAGAGAATACATATTTATTTCCAAAATTAGGTACCTAATTAAATACGAGTAATCGTAGGCAGAATTGCACCATCTTACTTTAACTTTGACAAACGTCAAAAATCTGTCAAATTCCATACAAAAAACACCGGTTATCGTTTAAGTTATAGTCAAAGTTAGGTGTCTGTATCTCACTAAACATCAGGTACGATTGCGGTCAAATACCTGCCTTGTTCTGCATAAAAAAATGTTTATTGCCAGTTCCTTTGTTCCATTTTCGATTATTCAAATTTTATTTTATTCTTTTCATATTTTTAATTTAGTTATCTTTAACGTAGAACGTATGAAACAAATGCGATCGCAATCCAACATTTTAAGATGTTTAGATTAATTTAATGGCAAATACACAAACCATGCGAGCTCAAAAAGACTCATAAAATATCATTCCAATTGTTATTTTTTGGACTGTTGTAACAGGCATTTCGTTTAGGACAACCAACAGAAGAAAGTGTCACGATTCAGGAGTAAATTAAAATGTGTTGACCTCATTACTGCCGCAACATTAAGACTGAGTTGCACCATCTTACTTTGACATTAGCCAACGTCAATAATATGTCAAACTTCATACAAAAAGCACCAGTTACCGTTATAAGTTACCGTTAAAGTTAGCTGGTGCAACTCAGCCTAAGGATTCTTGGACTATAACAAAATAGATAAAATGACTAAAATGTCGTCACAGCGCTTTCTAAAGCGTGGAAAACAAAGTATTTTCCATCTAGAAAGCATATCCTCGTTTCAATTCTGCATTACTTTAAAGGCTTGAGACTTAGAGCTACAATCTCATGGTGGACATGATATTATGTTCGTTGTATTTTTATTTTATTTTCAATCATATTTATACACACTCCTTTATAGAAATGCCTTGCGAATATGTAAAAGCTCCCGGTATATTTGGGCTGTTAATACAAAATATCTTTATTTACATTGATTTACCTAAATAATAATTTACGGCTCAACAAACTGCCTTAACTACCCATAGTTAATTTAAATTCAACGACTACATTATAAACCTGAACCTAAAAACACATGGCAGACAATCAACTGTCAAAATTGACCAATAATGGGTTAATCCACAAAAAAGTTTTCGAGGTCGTATCAAATATCCACTTCAGAAAGAATTTGTTATTGAGAATAGCCCTCCACTTAACTTTGATAAGTTTTAAGGTTGTCCAAGGACAGCTAGCTCTATTTCATTTGTACTAAGAACTTAGTTTAATTATTGTTTAATGGATCTGAAGGTAATCCGACATTTTGTTTCGTATGGACTGTGAGTACCTTGAAGTCAAGATTAAGGTTTTTGATATGCTGATATTATAATATAAGCATAACTTAATGGAACCCACACATACTGAAACTGTAAAAATGCCAAACTTATTTTTCAGTTATAAAATCTAAGCCTTAAAATGGGTTTTGTTTATCACCCTGGCCTAACAAAGTCACATAGTCAATTTTTCCAGTGTCTATACTACTGAAGAGTTTGTTGGAACGTGCTAATTCTCAGGAACTACTATTCCGATTTGAAAACATAATTTTTATGTTGGATGGCCTTATCAAGGAAGGCTTTAGGCTATAACATCACCCTACAGCCAATAGGGGCGGAGCAGTAAAGAAAAATGTTGCAACAACTAACATTACACATGAGTGTAGTTACACTCGCGAGCAAAAATATGGAATCGTCCTATTTGTTTCGAGCGATCACAAAAATGACTAATAAACAAATAAAACTGGTACCATTTTAAAGGATAACACAGATACATACATAGTCATTCAGTTCTTAAGATCGCTCGGAACAAAACACATGTTGGTGATTCCATACTTTTGCTTTATTTTCACGCGTAGGTACGAAGTCGCGGGCACAGCGAGTTTGGACATAAAACGCGACTTGCACAGGTTTCCGAGTAAACACATACACACAAATATTTGAGGCACCAGCATCCCGCACTACGTTCGATTGCTTCTCTTTCAGCTCCATCTCGGGACTGTCCACTCGGAAATTGAATCCAGGGATGGTATCCTCTCCAATATTCCAGCATGAATAGACTTTTGAATACAAATCTAAATCAATGAATGGTAATGACTGACGGTATAAAAGCTTTTTTAATGGCCCGATTCAATTACACGAAAATGTAAATGTGAAGCAAAACTTTTTATTCCAATTTGAATTTGTTCTCAAATAAAGAGAGTAAAAAAGAAAATTTTGCTTGGAAACAATTATAGTAAATATGATTTCCATTTTATTTCGTTCTTTGATACGCGAGTTTTTTGGCTTATTAGCCACTTGGTATTTTAAATATCTCGCCGTAGGTACCTCCTAATTGTTTACCAAATACGTTAAAGTATGGCTTTAACTTTGATTAAATAAGCATTCTTCTTTCAGTGAAGTAATTACAATTAGTAAGCTGCAATCTTTTTGTATAACAACAAAGCTGTTAACATTCCAGCTGTTTTAAATATCATTGCATCCGTTGCTTTTACAGTAATTAGCTTTAATTTTAATTAAAACAAAATTGCGATAGAGATGAGCTTAAGTGGAAACAAAACAATGAAAGAAATTGCAACGTTGCAAATTGTTTGTTGAGAAATGTTTTCGTTAAAACTTAACAGATTTACTTATTATTACTGCAAAATCGTACTTCGACTACGACTAATTTCTAGAAAGTTCTAAAATATCTGTAAGTACCTAAGTAATATTAATTATTTTTAACATGTGTGTGTAAGTGTGTGTGTAAGTTTTAATACATCGCCTACGCTAATTTTCAGTTTGGCGTTACTGTTAAACGTTGAATGTAAGATAAATCCATAAGTTAGCCTCTCCACTCTTAATTTTATAATGTTACAGTAAATATAGTTTCCTTTTATTACATAATAACATGAATAAATCTTTGAATGTTGATTTCTCCAGATATGAAATATAGGTACTCGTCAAAATTTGTCTTAACCGCCAACTTAAACAACCAAAGCAGGCCATTAAACTGTATTAAATCCCTACACGTATAGAATATTCCGTTCGACATGACAAAATGGTGCTGGTTACATTGTTACAAAATTTTCAAATTATTAAGATTTAGTACATAAGCCCTCAATGTAACTGTTTGTTGTCCCAAATAAAGATAAAAAAAAAAACAAAAAAAAAACAAAAAAAAAAATTGTTTACAACGTACACGTTCGTACATTAATCAATGCCACACAAGCACTGAGCCTCTAATCTGAAACCTATACAATTTTAATATCGTCTATCTGCCGCTACTTCGAAGGCGGATCTTGTATTTCAATTTTCAAACCAGTCTAGGTTTATACGAGCACTCATATAATAATTTATTCCTTCGCCTTTTAGAGATAGGTTTTGAAAGACAATATTGATTGATGAGACTACATAACACATGGCTCGCAGAATTGCTAAAATCAAGTGGCAGTGGGCGGTGCACATAGCTTGTAGAGACGATGGCCTTTGAGGCAGAAAAGTTCTCGAGTGGCGACCACGGGCCGGAAGACGTAGCGTGGGCAGGTTTCCCACTAGGTGGACCGACAATCTGGTGAAGGTCGCGGGAAGAGCCTGGATGCGCGGACCGCGCAGAACGGGTCATCATGGAAATCCTTGGGGGAGGCCTTCGTCCGGCAGTGGACGTCCTTTGGAACGATTCTCGCACTCAGTGCATGCATGTTGCTTCATGGTATCTATGAATGATGTATCTATGGTGCTATCATTAAAATGTATGTATGTATCTTGTCCCATAATCGACTAGTTTTGTGAAAGCTAGATTATATAAAGATTTTTGTATAATAATAATTGTCTTTTCCTCTCCTGACCTCCAGACGTTCGTTCATAAAAAAGTTAATTAGACTTAATGGAGCGAGAGCGCAAATTACTGTTTTCTCTTCAAAATTGAAATTCATAGCATTGTTTACTTAAAATGGAAACAAAAGCGTGACAAATTGCGTTAGAACGATCAGACTACATTACAACTGCAATTTTTTGGAACTTTTTGACAACATCGAGCGAGTGCTCCTTAATCATGTATCTACTACTGCTATATCTATCTATTTATTTACATCAAGCGGCAAACAGTGGTGACTGAGTTTGTCGCGGCGCTTCTTCTCAGCACTTGCCAAATGATGATCTCGAAGCGCTGGTTTTAATTTTTAGTTTTGAGCTAGAAAATGCACGCTGTTGCAAACTCACTGATTAGTTAATTAGGTTTCCAAAAATCGGCAATATGTGCCATTAGCAGAATAACGCAGATTCCTAAATCTGCGTTATAACTGCGCTTACGTACGAAAGCATGCTACTATTGAGCAATTGCTACTTAATAGCATTGTGTGTCGAAACATTGCTTCATGCTAATTTTACTAAGTACTATTTTTTTTTATTTTCTATGAAAAAATAAAACCATTTCACTCTATAAATGTCTTGCTGGGCGATGATAAAGCATTTCAGCCTAAGTATTTAGAAGTGTGCTCAAAAATGCTGAACAAAAGCAAAAGTGTCAGTTTTAATTGCACGCTTGTTTTAAGCATCCTAATAATGCATGTGTAACTGTACCTTAACTGTAACATATGTTCAATGTTATTCGCAATCGGACGTTAAATATCCGTTCAAAATTCACAAATTTCGTGTGCAACTAATCCCAATGATACTAGTTGACCGCGACACGGTTGCGGACGCGGGTATGTCAACATCGGACGTGTTAAACTACCGTCATTTGCTAATAAACATCGCTTTAATCATGATAAAGTAGGCAATTGCGATGAAACGTTAAAAGCGGATGAATTTTCAGAGTTAATTAAATTCTAATAACATCACACTGGTCGTTTATAATTCAAGGGCTCTTTATTATGTGCGCGTTATTATGGGAATACAAGGTGACTATTAATAATTCAGACGTTCTTAGCAGATTGCCGACGTGAATAATAATTACTTCTGAATGAAAGAGAGACGAGAACTAGACAAAGTTGAGAAAGTCTCCTACTCCAATTACATATTTGACACCATTCAAAAATCATTATAAAGTACATCTTTTTTTAAACACTTCATTCTAAGAGTCTTAATAACTCACATTTTTATTGTCCTAGAAAATTTAAGGGAGTCTCGTTTTGACAGTAGCGTCACAATTACACGCCTTACGCCCGTATTCACAAACATTACTATGAGGTCTCACAGTGCGCGTGGACGCACAGGGTGACACCAACTTATTTTAACCGTAACAATAACAAAAACCGGTGGTTTTTGTATATAGTTTGACAGATTTTTGACGTTTGTCAAAGTTAAAGTAAGATGGTACAACTCAGCCTAAGCTATGCGCCTTAATGTGTGGACTCGATTTGCTTTAACATTCCATGTCGCCGTCCATTTTTCATACATTAATAAAAGTACAGTGTCGTGTACTGCAACTGTAATTTTCCAATTAAGTCGGGTGGCGTGCCACGGAATCTTCTGAATTAATGGTCAACGGTTTCAAAGTAAACACCGCAAAATGCTTGTTTATTCAAATAAAAAATTGCTATAGTTAATGTATTAAAACAAACAACTATGTATTTTGGCAGGATCCCAATTTATTTTACTGGAATGCGTTAAGGAGGGTAATTTTCGTGCTTTGCTTTTGGGACCGTGAAAGTTCTAGGAATAACGTTTGTTATACTATAAGATAATTTTATTCTTGGAAGTGAATTCGATAGTTGACATGAGCATTTAGAACAGCTTGTGGTGTGCCATTCAGTTGAAATAAAATATATTATTTCAAAGAGCCAACGATACATATAAAATACTCTACAATATTTCAAATTGTTCGATAAGTCAACATGTTGTTGTCAACATGTTACTTTTCGTAAAAATAAAAATAAAATGTTTACGCATTGTTACGTTTTTTATAGAAAATGGATAGACAATATTTACCTGCATTCATGGTAAATAACGGATATCGTTAAAAAAATAACAATAAAATATACGAAATATTTTTAAACCTAGCAAAAAATTTCCGCAGTCATTTGTTTTTGGCGTAAATTGTTTACCCAGAGAGCTTCTTTTGTTTTCCAAATGCATTTTTCATTTATTTTTTTACACACAATTACGTCATGAACTTACCACTATATTAAGATGTGTTTGCGCCCAGTAAATGGCCTAACGTCCATATTAACAAACATTACTATGAGGTCTCACAGAGCGCGTGGACGCACAGGGTGACACGCGAACCAATCACAAAGCTTTATTCAACGCTGTGCCATTGATTTGCTGCTTCACTTAAGCAAGTATCGTTTGTGAATACGGGCGTAAGTACTGAATAAAAACTTTGACTTACCTGTGGGTCATTTTTGAGCCTAGTGACGTGGTCTGTGCTGGCATTTGGCGACCTTTTACTGACGTGAGGGTGTGACAGAAGGTAGAAGTGCTTCAAGTTGCCAATCTGGGGACAAAATAAGCAACATTTAATTAGCTTATTTGTTTGCTACATTTCAGCAACAATCTTGTAATTTTAAACTTCATTACAATTTGAGTACCTACTTATGTCATATTATGAACATATGATTCTCACATCATCCTAGACCTATCCCATTTCATCATAATTTAAAAGAATTAATTTCGTAGGTAGCATTAATTTTAACACAGAAATTAATTCTCTGAAATTATGATGAAGTAGTAATATAAGTAAGCAGTTTACATAATGAATAATGAATTATTATAATAATGTTCATTAAAAATTAAAACTCAGTTAATATTCATTTCAGACCAAATAATATCAATAAATGTATAGTTAATGCCTGAAACTAAATCTACACCAAATTAGATGAGAAATATACGTAATCAAACAGGTAGTTACGTACCTAATAAAAATACGAGTAGGTATAACTTACCTACTACATCCATCATAATAATTAGGTAAGCATCGAAAGAGGTAATTAAACTCTGTAATTAATAACAATCGAATTCAGAAACAAATTGAAACGCAAAGTTGCCGATCGAAAAAAGATGGCCGTCAATTATTCCTCGCTGAAGAACCAGCGACTGCAAGTGATCGGAAGAGTTCGGAAAACGGACCGCGTTTGGACATTTCCCGCCTTTTTTCAGCCGCTTGAATGGACAATAGAATGGTGGGCTGCAGTCATTTGTTCGAAAGCGTTTGTTTTAGGGTTCGTATTTCGAATGGAAAAGGAGCCTTTACGGAATATTCTTTTTTCGCCTCTTTCATTACTTAGTACAAATTAAGTGCGTTTTAACTGACTTCAAAAAGGAGGAGGTTCTCAATTCGGTTGATAATTATGTTTCTTCTTAATCGTTGACTGTATTATTTTGGGATCTATGAACAAGTACTTTATTTATCCTGAAGAATACATTTCACCTTTGATCTTGCTCTAAAGCCGTATAATAAATTATGTTGGTTTGGTTGGTAGTTTAATGAATTGAATCTAATTCATTTCAAAACTAATGATCGGAACATTTTCTCATTTAGAAACTAATTCGAGACTTCAGTAAAGTTATTAATATAATTCTAGGCCTAGTTCAAGCAGCTGCCTCAATAAATTCTAACATTTAAATTAATGACGTGCCTAATATCTAGACTGCTAAATTAATGGAAATACTAGACTCAATCAAATCACGTTTATAGACGAAATTCATTTATATAAGCTGTAAGAGCCAGATAAGTATCTTTAGGGACAAAATTAGTCCCAATTATCTGAGTTTTCACAATTCGCTGTTAAAATAATTTCAGTTAGTGACCCAATGTCATTCAAGACTTATATTAACATTTAATACTTAGGTATCATAAGTTATGTTTTCGATAAACATTTAAATACGTGTTTTGTAGTTCAAATAACTTTTAGTTCAAAAGAAAATAAAGTGACACATTCACGCTCACCAAAGAGCCAACTTTAACATTGTCGTGAACATAAACTTCAATGGTATTCGATTTCAAATAGAATACAAAGTTTCAAATCTCGTAGAAGCGCCATATATCCCAATATTCCCGATACAAAGTTACATCACAAGGAAAAATTTACTTTAACTCAATAAGATAGAGCTGAATATTGACTAACCTAAAGCCTCAACCTCAAAGTAAGACAGCCTGAAAAAGGTCGTTAAAGGTTTAGGTCAATTCACAAATTATGTCATTTAATTTTCTAAACCCAAATAAACAAAATACTTTTTTCTTTTGTTGTCCATTTAGTTAGGGTATTCTAAAAATAAACAGAAACATTATTTATTTATCAGACAGACGCGTTCAAATACATATTCGTTGTTAAATATTTTACAGGTAATTTCATCATTTTTAAAGTGACCTTCGTATAAAGCCTCTGACACAAAGTTGGCGTGAAAAAGACGTGATGAAACCACGGCGTGACATCCAAATCAATATTTATCTACTATTTTTAGATAGGTGCTTAAAATAGTTGAGTTGTAAGCCCATGGTTGTCAAATTGTATAACGGGACTATTTCCACCTCTCTTTCCCACCGCTGCAACTCCTGTTTCGTCGCGGGTCCAATGACAGTTTAACTTTCCCCGGGATAAACTTGACCTTCACTAGTTACATTTTTAATGGCGGTCAAGCTGTAGATCCTGGCTACACAGGAGTTGCAGCAGCCTATAGTCTAAATTGCTATCCCATGAGCAGGTAGTAGGTAGTACTTATTATTATTCTGTGGCCTAGTAGTAATAAACGAACAATAGAGAAACAAAATGGCGCCCACCATTAATACACGCTTCAGTAAGCGACTATAAAACATAATTATCCCCAACATCCGCGGAAGCACAACTGAACTGTCCTCAAAAAGCCGAAGTTAGAGAAATTAATTAAATCCCGACCAGATGAATGAGAATTTTCTGTGGGAGGCATAAATATGACAATGGCGAGAAAACGGGACAAAAGCCGTGGTAATTGAAAACTCGCTTCAACGCACTAATTAATTAATATGATGCACGCCTAGGTTAGAGCACTAAGCATAGTGCGGACTGCCGTTAGTGCATATGAAGATGAATTACGTTTTGAGCTCGCAAGTCGCTCGGAAGATAATTTGCCGCAGTGTATTTTGATTACGCGCGACTCGACGGTAGATGAGGTCGGAAGGGGATTAGAGTTTGGAGTAGCTCACCAGCTAACGATACTGCATGTTGCTTCAAAGTGATTTAATGTTTTGATGAAAGGTTAACCGTATTTTAGTAGTCGTTAGAAACTTAGATAACATCTCATTTAATTATAGCGCTTAGAAAATCCTAACAGATTCTACTTTCACTACAAAATAGTTTTTTTAGATTTTCTATACGTGACTGAGACCTGTCGACACCTTTTCGGTGACACGTGACGTTTATTTAGTTTTAGTTTTGTTTCAATTTCATGATATTGTTTTGTGTCGCTGAATAAAACATTTCATTATAAATCATTCTTCAGTCTCTATTAAAGTAGGTACCTTGATTTTTATCATTTTAACGTACAATTAAAATTATAGTTAATATTATTTAAAGCAAAACCTTCTCAGTAGCAATGCAACTAGCTGAGTTCTTTCGTTGCATTGTCTTCAATATCAATAGCGTGTCCCTATTCAAAGAGTTAATTTAGGTAATTGAAATGCCGCTCCAACGCACTCACCGGGTCGACTATTAGCAAGATGAATTCACCTAAGCTTTTAGTGCATATGAAGATGAAATGCTTAAGCGGCAATCTACAAATGTACAAGGAGAGTGGCCGGAGAGAATCTTGAATTTCACATTCTGGCTGAAGCCCTAATGAGGCAATTTGTCTTATGTGATCAACGTGGCACTGTATCCTTCTAGAATACAAATTGCCTTTTGACACCGCTCCACTCGCTGCGATTTTGTTCCTTCGTGTGAAGAACTCTCGACCCCTGGGAATGGCCCGAGGTAAGTCTGTCACTTTTATATTATTTTTATAAATAACGAAATTTAAGTAAGAAACTCCAACAGTTCTATTGATGTAAGTTGTTCAAGCAAATGTCTGTTGGGAAATTAATTTAGTCTTACTAGGCTCAAAAGTTGCAACTATACCAAACCAAACAAGTAGCTATATTAATTTAATATGAGTATAATGTGTTCAAAACTTTGCCAATGCCATACTATTTGGTATTGTTCCCAGTTTCTAAGTTCCCTGCTTATTAGCAAACTCAGAATATTCTAATTATATTCAACTGTTCGACCAACTTCAAACGCAGAATCTAGAATCTACAATTGAGATCTGTAACTAACCCATACCAGATGCTCCTTATAACAAAGCTGTGATATTACCGACCGAACGAAAGTCAAAGGACCGAATTTCAACCGCAAAGTAAGTTAGTGGAGCAAATAGACTTAAGTTACGACTCAGGGCGACATCTGCCGGGCGCCGGCGAAACTACAGTTCGATGGGAATTGAAATGAGGGGTTTGGGGCATGCATGGGAAAAAGTGTAGAAACTAGAGCACGTTGCAGCAATGTCTTCAGTTATGGAGGGTATATTGATATTTTATTTGGAAATATCCAAAAGAAAACATCAAATTCTATGTTCGGTTTCGGATATCGTATTACGTAGCCAATAATTGAATTTCGTGGAATCTCAAAGCTTGACGAGCTTGACCTTCGAATAAAATACAGTAATTCTGTTCTTTGATGTGAGTATCTCCGAATATTTGGGCAAATTAGTGTCAGATAATAATATAATATAGAATACTCGTATAATGTGAGGACATATTTTTGGCGCACTAGAATCATTTCGCGCATGATTTACATAAATTAGATTGGAGCCCATAAATAATGTTCTAATCAAGTTTAAAATTTTGCTGGCTTTTTTTAATCATATTATTGAGGATACCTATTTCAGTGATCATAAACTTTTTCGCTAATACGAAATTACATAGAAAATACAAAGGATATTTTCCGACAACAAAATACAAAACTATAGCGAAGAGTTAACCTCAAACAGAAATACTTTTACTAAAGTTAATAATAATAGGATCTTTTCAATCAACCTACTTCTAACATTAACAAAAGCCAAAATATACTTATCTCTAAACAAGTTTTATTTTTGGAAGGATTTTTATCTTACCAATAGCGAAAGAAAGGAATAACAATGTTCTAAGAAAACACTTTCTATTATACTCACTCTTCAAACTCGATGCTGCGAGATTTATTTAGGGAAATTAACACCCGACCTTGTGAAACTAGGAACAAGTTTATTATTTCAAAAGGAAGGTTCTGGTTGCTTCCTAGTAAAGTCGACGGTAAAACTATAGTTCTTGTTGTAAAATAACACGGAATATTACAAATAGTACATAAGTCTAGCGCTCAGTTATGGAAGCGGCACGGGAGGATTTTTAGGATTCCGTAGCCAAATGGTAAAAAACGGAACCCTTATAGATTCGTCATGTCTGTCTGGCCGTATGTCACAGCCATTTTTTTCCGAAACTATAAGAGCTATACTGTTGAAACTTGGTAGGTAGATGTATTCTGTGAACCGCATTAAGATTTTGATGCAAAAATAAAAAAATAATAATAAATATTGGGGGCTCCCCATACTTAGAACTGAAACTCAAAAATTTTTTTTTTCATCAAACACATACGTGTGTGTGGGGTATCTATAGATAGGTCTTCAAAAATGATATCGAGGTTTTCAAAATACTTTTTTTTCTAAACCGAATAGTTTGCGTGACAGACGCTTCCAAAGTGGAAAAAAGTTGGTCCCCCCCCCCCCTCTAACTTCTAAAATAAGAAAATTAAAAATCTAAAAAAAACATGATGTACATTACTATAGTAGTTTTGTTTTGGCCACTTGGCAGGTTTTTTTGTAACGTCAAACGTCAGCGAGACTTCAGATCTCTCTGTCACGTCATATTATTATGTCAATGTCACCTCTCACGTGCCGCTCCTATAGCTCAGGTACCGACTGAGTTAAACGCTAGACCTAGGTATATTTTACCATAGTGTTATATTGGTTAAAGAAAGGATGATGGGCACTTTTCTATGGAATCTGGGCGTAAAACCAACAGAAATGTAACTACGATTATTTGTTACGACTTAATATCAGAAATATATTTTCATATAAATAACTACCAAAAACTCCCGGGTTTGCTTGGAAATTGACATAATGTGTAATAGTAATAGGTGCTTTATTACGCAAACAAAAAATATTATTAATTAATATACTTATCTACTTACATTTTAAATACATTAAGTTATTTATCCATTATTATGTCCAATAGTTCAGGAGTGGTGCCAACAAATGGTTTATTTAAACCATGTTCTACATTATAAGCGTAGGACCATATCTAGGTACCATTTAGAGAAATGACATGAACACAGTCATGTTTCAATGGGATTTCTACCAGTTAAGTTGTTGTGTTGTCGCATAATCGATCACGGATCGATTATTAATCGAATTGCCAAAAAACGATTTATCGATTAACAATTCGATCAATCGATTTTATTGATTACCATCATTACTGTCATTTGATTGTTAATTCAATTCCTTATTTTCAGCAATATAATCGATTATTGCAATCGAATAATCGATTATGGTTTATTCGGTATACATACTTACTAAATCGATAGAATCGATAGTAAGATATGATACAATACTCTCAATATGATCGATAAAAGCAATGTAATTGACCTAATACTATTTTTATTACCCTAATGTGATGTGAAATAACTATGGAAACTTTGCATATTCAACGACCTCTATCTCCATATCCCCGCGTATTTCAGGGTTGTTGTGATACTATGAAATGAAGTACTAGTATTAAGCTTTAATTTAGTATACTTTTTGTTTCTGTTGGTTTAACGCCCAATATGCCCATCATCCTTTATTCTCAAAAAAGACAAATAGTCACTTACATGAGAACATCATTTACATGAGTATTCAAATAGATTGTTCAAAACGCTTATTTTATTCATAGGTAGGTACTCATTTAGTGCATTCGTATTATTTTATTTTATTTTTTTATAACCAACTGCTTAGGTACTTTCTAAAATATGTTGAGCAAGTTTAATTTTAAATCCACTGAATGAGCTTACATTTTTTATTTCTGAGGGTATTTTATTGTAAAGTTGCACTCCTTCAAAAGTGATCATTTTTTTGCCATAATTTGTTCTTACTTTAGGTAGTACGAGAAAACTGGCTCGGCGAGCGCTTCGTTTAGTAAAGTTTTTAGCTGTTGTTAAGGTTATGCTAGTATGGAAAGAGCTTTTTAAAATTTTTCTTATTAGTATGCAGGTAGTATATATAATTGCTTGATGTTCATTAATTTAGTATATATTTTTTCAGTTGAAGTTAAGCGGTTATATTGAAAAAGTATTTTTATAATTTTGTTTTGCATTACTTGAAGTGGAGCCAGTTTTGTTTTACCAGCACCACCCACCAGCATATTTGAGGTGTCATCATCGTTAGGTAATGACTAATGAGTGAGTACAGTCGCGCATACTGCAATACTTCGGACATGTCTCGAGGCGGGATGACAACTCCATAGAACGACTGGTCGTCCAGGGAAAAGTCGAAGGAACCCGATCGCGTGGCAGGTCACCAATGCGCTGGACCGCCAAGTGAAAGCAGCAGTGGGAGACGGCTTATGTGACTGCACTAGATAGTCTGCCAATAGAGAGATGGAGGGAGATCGTGCGGAGAGTTGTATCCGCCTCTACAACCGATGTGAACAACGCCTCAACGTGACCACGATTGCTCTGCCAAGAGCGTAACGAATAAGAAGAAGAAGAATGAGTGAATATTTTTCAAATACCAATTCATTACACAATATTAGTGCCCTGCATATGCATCGTGATATGCAAATTACACGTTGTGCCGTCGATTCTATGTAACCAATTAGACGGCTCATAGAATCTCATCAAGTTTGTGACTCAAGTGTCACAATAAAAAGAATTAATAGATGCCCCTTTGGGAACTCACAAATTACGATTTAAACAATAGAGCTAATGATTTATGACTCAAACGTTTAAACTTTAATATTTACAAACGGTTAGTTAGTTTTAATGCGATACTAAATGAGCTGTAAATTACAAATTATCTCAACTATTGTTGCTTTAAATTGGGCAGGTAATTGAGTTTCATTATTGCAATTTGATGTTTCGTACCTAAAAATCTGGCATGTAATGTAATGTTCTAGACAAAGAGCAAAATTTCTGTCATAAAATGGTTAAAAACACAAAAGAATCACCTAGTAATTTTGTTCATGTAAACGTGTTAATTTGTATAGACGACAGCACTTTAAGCCAAACTTTGTGGCATTTTATTTAATCTATCTATATAAATAAAAATGAATTGATGTTCGTTAGTCTGATTAAAACTCGAGAACGGCTGGGCCGATTGAGCTGATTTTGGTTTTAAAATGTTTGTCGTAGTCCAGGGTAGGTCTAAACGGTGAGCAAATATGAGCGCGATATTGTTTTTCTGTGACAGACAAAATTCCACGCGGGCGTAGCCGCGGGCGGAAAGCTAGTTTGTAATATAATCTGATGCGCTGTTAAAATTCACATTTTAGTACTTTCATAGAGTTTGTTATTAATTATGTAAAATTTTGTTCCGTGTTGTAAAAACCTTTCCCTGAATGGGGCGATGAATATAATGAATGAGTACTTTGCACGATTAAAAAAAGCGAAACGCATCGTTATTCTAATGGATTATTTTATTGCCGCCATTTTCACGCTTTGTACGTAAAATATGCTATAATATTCCATGTTTTTATGAATAACTTCCATTTTATAACCAATTCAGAAATGAGTTTTTTAAATAAATACGATTACATTTTGGATTCACGTAATTATTATCCATTTTAATAAATATCATGAGCCAAAACTGACGATAATATTGTCAAGGATTATGTCTCTTTAGGAATTTGTAAAAGTGGTTTAATATTTCGAATATGGGGTTCTAGGTTCTATAAAACGAGACACACAAAGTGTGAAACCAGAGGAAAAATGCCATGGATTGACCAGTAGAACTCCATAGAACTCCATGATTAGTTTACTAGCAACAAAGGCATAACCCTAAGGTATGCCTTTGACTAAAACTTACTATAGTTAAACTGTCTTGCATGTCAATCTGTGACAAACATCTCTGATTAAAATAAATAAAATGTGTCAACACATTTTGTCAATATTCACCCCCATTTAGACGAGTAATCGAATAAGTCGAAAGCTCTTATGGGGTGTTTTCCATGGGGGTTGAAATCTCACATTTATTGTTACTTCAACAAATTGTTTCTCTCTTATGTTTGTATGTATACGTATGTTATTTTATTCCCAATGGACCATTTGACACCATTCTCCAATAATTCGAAATCACAACTTTTCTAAAAAGACTTCATTCTGGTCTTAAAAACTTAATTAATTTTAAATTACCTGAAAATTACGATTTTTGGTCGCATTTTAATTGAAAAAAGTAGTTTATTTGAGTTGACAAAATAGTGACGTCACTTGCATAGTAGTGCCATAAAAAATGAATGGGAGAGTTTCGTTTTGACAGTTTTAAAAAGTACGTCATTGATTTGTGATGTCAACATGTCTATTATGGATTGTTTTGACGTGACCTTTAACCTTTGACCTGTAAAATCTAAGAGTAGGCGCACACCGTTGATTTTTCGTCGGCCGATAGTTTAGTCGGGCAGTTGATCAGTATGGGCAATATGGGCATGTATGGGAGTGCGCACACTACGCCGATTCGATTTGGCCGATTCTTCATACAATTTAAAATCGGGCACATCTATCGGCCAACTAAAAATCAACGGTGTGCGCCTACTCTTAATAGACACTACTCGTAGTTCACCCTAATAATTACTACAAAGTAAATTTATCAAAAACTTCTGTATTGGAATTCCAGCTAAAAGTCCGTAATAACGTTCGAATGGTAAAAAGATACCTACGGAACTACCCGACAGCAGTTAATTGATGGATCGGGGGTAGGTAAAACTTGACCGGACCATTTATTTTGCCTTTGTTGAGGCTGACCGGGCTGTTAGGTTGACCAGCTAAATACGTACGTCGATATATTTGGACCATTAATCAATTATGCGCAAGTAGAGCAGTCAAGGAACACGCTCGAAAATACTTTTGTTTGAGATTAGACACAAATTACAGCAAAGTCGATCGAAGGATCTTTTTATGGGGCAGAATTGGTTAACTTGATTTGACTCTTGATCGACATGTTTAATTACTTGATTTTGTTATAATTTGTACACAAATTGGGACCTTAAAAACACAATATTTAATCAATAAGTAAAATCGTTTTTAGCTTCAACAAAACTAAATACAACAAATTAATCACAGTTCATTACGACCACTCTGTCAAGAATGTAAAGCTCAGAAGAAGAAACTAAACACAGCTTGTACGTACTAGATAAACGAACTTATAAGCGCCTATGACTCCAAACGTGGCAGTGCCTAACGCTCTAACATCTTCCCCCTGCCACTGTAGTCTGCAGCTTTGATAATTTTTAATCAAAGGGTTGTACTCATGTGAGTACACTAGGCCTTAGCATGGGACTTTATCATCCCTGCTCATGCAACTCCTTTTTAGCCAGGATATATAGCTCAGTCACCATTAAGCCTATGCGCAGACCACCGACTTTTAGTTGGCCGTTAGTTGGGCCCGATTCTTATGTATTATTAGTGCCCGATAATTTGTATGAAGAATCGGCCGATACCAAATCGGCGTAGTGTGCGCACGTTCGTACATCTCCATACTGATTGATTAACAGCCCGACTCAACTATCGGTCAACTAAAAGTGCTTAAAACCCAACCAGAAAATGCTAAGTTTGCCCCAGGGATGTTATGATAAATAAACTTTCAATTCATAGCCGTTCTCTCCTCTATGTGTCTATTGAATGTCAAATTAATGGGTTCTATTTACCTTACAGTTTAATCAAGAACGCGACTCTAACTATTTGTTCTGGTGTCCCACAGCAACTCAATATTCGGTTTGAGAAAGAATTTGGTTGCGCTAGAAATGCTCGCTCGACGAAAAATCATATAAAGCTTGTTTATCAGAATGCCACATATTTTTTATAAGTAACATACTAAAATGATATCCTTACTAATTACAATAATTATGTAAAGCATGATCAAACATAATTAGGACCAAAATACCCGAAAGTAAGATGCCTAATCAGTTATTAGTATGTCATGAATAGAGCTTATTATCGGATGTCTAAAAATAAGATTTTGACTCGTTGTTTGATGGATTATAGAGTCGAATCAGAAATGATGAGATCCGTAAACGAACTAAAGTCGCTGACATAGCCGACGGATTAGCAAGCTCAAATGGCAATGGGCAGGGCACATAGTACGCAGAACTGACGGCCGATGGGGCAGCAAGGTCCTGGAATGGAGGCCGCGTACCGGAAAACGCTGCGTGGAACGTCCACCCACAAGGTGGACCGACGAAATCATAAAGGTAGCAGGGAAGCGCAGGACGCAGGCCGCTACCAATCGATCAACATGGAAAGCATTAGGGGAGGCCTATGTTCAGCAGTGGACGTCCTATGGCTGAAATGATGATGATGATATTTGACGGATTAGGTTACATAAAACAAGGCTTGCCTATCTGGTTGATTGTACAACAGACAACGACACATCAAGGTAAATATTATGGCATCTTACGTAGTCGTAATAGGAACGATTTTGCTACAAAATTTATAGTCTGATGTGATGTCGACTGTACCTATGAGGAAAACGAGTTGATTTTATTTTCTACGGCTTGCAAGATACAGTTCAAAGACAAAAGGAGTCTTTTATATTATTATGAAAGAATTTTGGCAAACATGGCGGGGCACACTCCACTCGAGACCTTGTGTACATACTCGTAGATATCAAACAGTAGGCTCACGATATTAAATTAAAATACAATTGACGTCACATAAATCATTTAGACACCACGGATTGGAAAACGTGGTTAGTGTAGGGTGGTTGCGGGAAGCATCTAGATGTGGGCAGTGCCGGACCGATCGTTGTTAAAATTTTTGCGGGAGACATTTATCCAGCAGTGGACGTCCTCCTAAGCGAAGTTTCACCAAAAGATTTAACAGAATTATCCCACAAAATAACGATGAAGTAAACAATTTGTAAGTCGTTCGTTTCAACCAAATAACTAGTGGATAAAGGCACAAAATATAACAGAAGACAAACTCCATACTAAACGCGCTCGAGCCACGCACACATAGACACCGCTCTAGCAAGACTGTCTTGGACGAATGCGAGCGCGACGTAGCGCGACAGTCGTTCGCCACACGTTCGGTGTGGTTCGCTTGAGTCACGCGCCGGTCAACAGCCTGTGATATTATTTTGTTTTGCGAAATTGACGAAAATGAGTGAACAGAAAAAGTCGTAAATTGTTCGGTATTTGGTTGCTTAAACTCATCATTAAATACCGAATTTTCATTTTTTAAATTACCAGTTGATTCGGGGAGGTAAGTAAGTTATTTATTTGAATTTCACTTGAAATTGAAAGCCAACTCAATTATTAGGAATATCGAATTGTTTTAGAGAGGTTTTAGGAATTATTGGATAACTAGCTTTTGCCCGCGGCTTCACTCGCGTGAAATTTAGTTTGTCACAGATCGTCATAAATTATAGCCTATATATTATTCAGGGTTATAAACAATAATACTGTAAAGTTACATCAAAATCCGTTCAGTAGTTTTTGCGTGAAAGAGCAACAAACATCCAGACATCCAAACTTTCGCATTTATAATATTAGTTGGATAATAGTGTCAACCACTCAACTAAATACTACTTCCTTCTCGTGTATTTGTTTGCGAACTATTACTATAATAACGTACTAAATAAAAATAAGTATACGAGGATATCTGTTATTGTCTTTCTTGCATAGTATTAAGAGTAACATTTTTCTATCATAACGAAATAAACGCAACACACGACAAGACAACCCTAGCGCGACGGCCGAGCGTGCGAGCGAGAGAGGTATGCAAAGCGAGGTACATACATGAGTTTACCTTCTGTTATATTTTGTGATAAAGGCCTCCTCCAAGAATTTCCATAACGACCGATCCTGCACTGAGTACTTCCTTGACCTTCCCCAGTGTGCTTACCATAAGTTTACGTTAGGTGTGCTCGCTAGCGACTGCGTAAAAAAATGACATTAATGGGGATGTTGCCTGGGTCAAAAAGCAAGAGTTTTAATTAGTCCGTCAGTTAACTTATCAAAAAATACTCTACACGTATTTTTCACTTTTTCAAACTAATGAAAATTTAAAGAGATAAAGCGCCCCAAAGTTCATAAGAAGAGGCCCGTGACGTCAACGCTTGCTTAAAAATGCCGCACGTTGTGACGTCGTGCGCAACTTCAACGCACCATAACTATGTAATTATTTGTTAGATTGACAAATAAAAATATATGTGTCCAATATTTTTTGATATTAAACGTTACGGACTAAAAAAATTTTTTTAGGCAACTAGCCTATTGTATGACATATTGTGCAGCGCCCCTAGCGGCTACTTTCAAGAAACAAAATCTTCATAGATCGTCGGTCCACCTGCCCACACTACATCTTCCGGCCCGTGATCCCCACTCGAGAACTTTTCTGCAGGCAAACTCCGATCATAGCATTAGTAGATATCTGCAAGTAATTAGTAATGACCCTTCTGTTTAATTAGTATATTGTGTTGTATGCGTAACCCGATGTAACTGAAGGTATTTGAAAACCTATAACTAATTGTGTTTCTTTCCATAGCACGAAATTACCGCGCATGTTTCCACGTTTCTCTTTTATGTCTTTGCATCCTTGATTGAGTTAAAAAAATAAGATTAACATTGCCAACCTTTTTTTATTGTTGTGTTCTGAAAAAGAACACCCATTAGGGAATGTATGGGTGCTCGTTTATTGAGTGGCCTTTTACTTTTATTTAATTTGTTAGGCCATTTTCATAATAATGCTTTGCTTATTAAGGCAGAGTCGCCTTGATGTTGGTTTTTTTTTTTTGCAAAAAACTATAGAGAAAACTTTTTCACTGAGTGAGTTATAAATTTATAGCTTAATATACTTAACAAAGCAAAGGGATATGAAGTTTTTGACTACTTTACAGAAAAACTGTAAGTATGACGTTATTGATTGAATTTTACAATAGTTTACCTAAGTATCTTAATTTATTTGTAAACTACATAATCTATAAAGTTGGCAAAAATATTTAAAAATACAAACAAACACTTCTTATAATGGGGAAATCATCAAAATAATGTAAGCAGTTTGGTCAATAAAATAGTCAAACAAAGTATTATAAAGCTTGCTCGATTAGGAGTCGACTCGACTCGATATTTCATTCCGATTGTATTAACAAATATCGAATATGTTACTGACATGTTCCATTTTTTGCTGTTTTGATTTTGTTCGTCAAAAAAAACATTTTACCACGTCCATTTTAGCGTAAACTTATAAACTTAAAAAAATGACGGTTTTTTTCATCTACCTAAAAGCCTTTTGAAATGGCCTGTTTTTTACCCATATAACCACTTTTGTAGTCAGTATTATTACTTATACAATTAGGTATAGTAAAGTTAAATAAACATTCATAATTATTAACATAGGCACCTGTATTTCACTGGCCAAATAATTATAAATGAAAGAATATTTATCGAAAACGTATTTAATAATTGACTCGTCTGTAGTGTCGTAATTATTCGTAGCGTAATTATTTTTTATTGAGTTTCCGTATTCGTTGTTTATTTCCTTATTAGTTCAGACATCACATACTTTAATTAACCATAATTAAAAAAATAAAGAACATTTTGTTCTCTGGAAAACAATAAAAACGATTACGTACGTAGTTTAAGGCTTTTCCTAATCCATCCATTATTCCATCAAAACAATACGTTTATAAATGATAACAAAAACAGTCTCTCCAAACCAAAGTAAACATAAACAGGCACAAAACGAAAAGTTGGGCTAATGTTATAACTCCAAATGTCTTTAATGAAGGGCGGGTGCCTGTAACGAGCTTTTTCACGAGTTGCCCGTTATAGGTGAGCCTTTTCCATCTTTGTAAGTAAAATCTAATTCACCCAATAGCCTTTACCATCTGAATCTAATAAGCTTTAGGGAGACTGGTAGTTTTATTATTTGAGGCAGAAATAACTTGTGACGTGTATACTTATTAAATAAAATAAAAATATTATATCTCTACTAATCTAATCTAATAAACTAACTCTAAGCTACTCATAGTTAATTGTCAATATCTTTAATGAACCATGAAGTAATTAATACATATTTCAGTAATGTAATTAGTTAGGTTTACTTGCCTATGAATAGAATGCATAATATCTTACTTAATGCAGTTTAGATACACACCTAACCCGCGGACCTGCCGACATGTCATGTCAAAAGTTATAGAAAGTACAAGTTCATCGACATTCTTTTGAAATAAAGCCACCAACATCATGCCGCCGGGTGGTGTGTAGAGTTACTAAGAAGGTTTTTAGATCCACCTCAGTACTCTAAGATCTGTTTACAAAGTAAACTTACAATTCTAGTTTATTTAAATATTTATACCTCGAGCTAAAGCCTTCCTTATTGCATTACTAAATTACGGCTAACAAACTGTCGAATTACCGGACAAATCTCAACAAAATCCCCAACAAATTGTGGGCACGCTGTCCGGTTGCGAATAAATCGTCATCGCGCAAGTTTGTGCAAGTAATCCGGCTATCCGGAGTTATTTATACTGGAGTACAGGTCACGCCCTGTAGGGATGCCCTGAACCGGTACAGGGAAAACTAATACTTAAG
The DNA here is from genome assembly GCF_004193835.3 of Ostrinia furnacalis. Classification (NCBI taxonomy): domain Eukaryota; kingdom Metazoa; phylum Arthropoda; class Insecta; order Lepidoptera; family Crambidae; genus Ostrinia; species Ostrinia furnacalis. The sequence continues at coordinate 236,090 of NW_021133030.1, forward strand.
ATAGTCTTAGTAGACACTAAAAGGGCCTTATCCCAGCCAGGATCTACAGCTTGATCGCCAATAAAAAACAACCAGTGAAGGTCAACTTTGTCCCGAGGGGGACACTAATAGGTGTAACACACTAATACCTACTACATAATATGGGTACTACATTTATAATGGTAAAGTACAGACAACGCACATCAAGCAACATCTTATGCCGTTGTAATTTGTGCTATTTTGCTACAAAATTATATGGTTTGATGTGTTTAGTCCACTGTACCTATACTGCAATAATATTTTCAAAATGATGATCATCATCATCATCACCAGTCATTTAGTCTACTAAAGGAGGACAAGCTTCTTCTATTAACCAGAGGCACAAGGAAGGATTTAGCCTACACTCCCTAAGTTGACTAGACGAGTTGGGTGTCAAAATTTATTTTGTCATTAGACATTTTTGTTGCGTCTCGGAGTTGGATGAAAATAGATTCGACATGTTACGCATGATAAGTAGACAGTTTGATATTGCAAAAAAAAATTAATAAATATAGGTAGCTTCATGTGCTGTCGTGGTTTGCCTCGTAATTTTTTACATTAGCTCGAAAAAGAAAAGTTTGGTAATAATATTAGGGCCGTCCGATTTCGGCTTATAACATTTTAATTTTGTTTACATTGTTCGATGGAAAATAATCTAGTCTGGCTGGAGTAACTACCTTTTAGTAACGTGGATCCTCAAAAAACGATGTAATCCAATATAATGAAAGGTCGCGGTTCATTGGCAAACGATTTCCACGAATACGAAATTTCAAAACATGTCGGTAGGTTTCTCAATATTAGACGATATTTCTAGTAATACTATACATAGAAATATTTCAAGACTTAAAAGTGTGGTTTTATATTATTTGGGACCTGAATGGAAAGCTCTTGAATGAAATATCTTTTTTCTAAACTTATATTTCTTCAATGTTATTTCTTTTTTACTTTAGGGTAAATAAATACTTAGCTAATTTCGTCATATAGAGAAAACCTCAATAGTTTATATGTACTATTTTTATACTAATTGTTAAAATAAACTACAACGGTGTCTTCTTTTTATGATTTTCATTCGAACAGAGCGGAGTATTTTTATTTTTAGCCTGCTCTACGAGGCAGATGAAAAATGACCGCACTGTGATCCCATTTTTCTCTTTCCCGTGCATTCCCGTTACTGCATTCCCTACCTGGCTACCATTACTCTTTTGGAAATGATTGACCTGTCCGTTAATAGACTGTATATATCAATGATGGTTGAATATTAAATAAAAATCTGTATTCGTTAAAACGTGAAATATGTGACTCGTGAAAATCCAATGTCGTAGTGGCCTGGTGATTCAAAATGTGAACATAATTGATATTTAAGTACAAATCTTATAAAATTTTTATGTTTTTCAATATCCATTTGCGCAATATAATAAGTACCTACCATCACACTAATGATAATATAGAAAATTAGCAACCTGTTTGAGTCGAGTGAGGACTAGTACTATATTTTTTGGATTCACTTTTTTATTACCTTCAAAATCCATCTTCCTCATCAAAAAAGATTTAACTGCATTATCCACATCACTATAATCATAAATCATACGCAGCATCTAGGTATAAAACTTACTAAAGTTCACCTAAAAATCAGATTTCACCCCGTCATCCGGTTACTAACAGTATATCCGGCTAACCCGATAGTAAGGCCACGCGTACGTAAATTTTCACAGCCAGTTACCCTAACCCCGTTCGATGGCTGGCACCCCTACGATTTTCCCACCTTCCCACCTATCTAAAACTAAGTTCGTGGTGCCACCGCAAATATTCCACTTTATCTTTATAGTTAGCTTCTTTGATGATCAACTAAAACCAGGTAAAACTTGCCCCACGTTTATGCGGCAGTATTTTTATATGGGACAAGTTTTCTGCGAGATTGACCGGGAAATATTTGTAGATGGAGATAATATAAGGTGATGTTTGTGTGCCACTTCTGATGTTTTGAACACTCCGTTATACAGGGTCACTTGGAATTAGAGCATAATCTTGTAAGGGGTTATAAGTGAAGGTCATTTGCAACATTTTTGTATGTGGGCGACCCAAAAATCTTTTTTTTTTTTTTTTTTTTTTTTTTTTTTTTTCACATTTTCATATGAGTGTCCAAACACAAAAATATTGCAAATGGCCTGTACCGCTTACAAGGTTTAACGTTGAAAGTGGGCCCGGAAGAAAAAATACACTGGAAGACTAATGCGTATAGTTTTTTTCACCTGAATCACTACATTAATTTTGGTGAATTTTCTTATACTCAGTAAATTCAAATTAATCTATTAGTATGTAGGCTCTTTACACAGCACTTTTCTAAACACGACCCTAGTATAGTTTGCCCTACCATCACTTCAGGACAACATATTGGCTGGTGCTGAGAAGAAGTGGCGGAAGAAACTCAATCACATTTGTCAGCTTCTTATTTTATTAGATGAAATACTTTCATGTAATTTAAAAATAAATGATAATTTTCTTTAAAACATCGTACCTGACAAAACCGTAAAAAGGTCACAAATCTGTGTACCGAAATTTTATTAATTTTGAAGAGGTTTTTCTATTAAATAAACATTGGGCCTAGCAGGACCTAGGCTACATCCATCTCTATACCAAAATTAATCAGAATTGGCTTATTCGGCTTAGGCCTGAAAACGTGTCAGACAGGCGTAATATACAGGGTGTCCCAAAAAGTAGTGCCAAGCCGAAGCCCAGAGGTAGAGCATCACTAGGGTTACCCAAATCATCCCCGTGTATGTTCCATGATTTCAGATAGTTTTCGAGTTATGATTGTTTTAAATTTCAATGCTTAGACACTTTTTTGGTCACTATGGCGCGAATAGTTAAGGTACAAGCCTGAGTTTTTTTTTAATTCTTATTAATACCTACTAGGCCTCGCTGATTTAGAAGTATTTACAGCCATCAGGAATGTAAACTAAAAAAGTCATTCGCGGTGATTCGGGTAGCCCTAGTGAAGATCTACCTCTGCGCTTCCGCTTGACACAATTTTTTAGGACAGCCTGTATAATTTCAGTCACATTTATAATTTAAGTAAACAATGGATTGGGAAAAATGTTTACAAGAAATTACCTACAATGTGAGGGAAAATATTTATGACATGGAAAAATACAGAAAGGAAACAATATAGCGGCTATAAATACTACTGATATGGTTTATGTATGCAATAAATATAGTAACAGTAACCGGTAACTCCTCAATTTATCGAACAGGGTAAAAATGTTACAAAGAAAAAAGATCGGTATTCATTTATGTTTGTCACGGATGAACCTTGGAAGTTTGTTTGGATGTAATGTCAAATTAAATTGCTTTTCCGGTAAAATATTCTTTCCCTTTTTCTGCAAAAAAATCTTTTTGTCGATGTAAAATCCAACTTTTGTATCGTTATTTACATAAAAATAACATGGAACTAAATACTGTGTAAAGCTAATTTGAACGTTAGTTACTAACAAATTACAAAGCCGATTAGATGTAATTGCTATACCTCCCTGAATTTAGTTAGCAATTTTAGGTAACAATTATATACTTTTTAGTGTTTGTTATCGTATACTTAGTACGTATTTATACTATCTTATTTTACAAATTATGACCTACACGATTAGCGTATATAGCACCACTTACAATCATTTATTGTTTACTAGCTTTTGCCCGCGGCTTTACCCGCGTGAAATTTAGTTTGTCATATATCGTCCTAAATTATAGCATATACTTATGTTATTCTGGCTTATAAACAATAATAGGTAGGTCCTGTAAAGTTTCATCAAAATCCGTTCTGTGGTTTTTACGTGAAAGAGTAACAAACATCCAGACATCCAAACTCTCGCATTTATAATATTAGTAGGATTAGTAGGATAATATTAGTAGGGTAATATTAGTAGGATTATAAACTTATCTCTCCGATAAAGGACATCATTCATTTTGGTCCAAAATCAAAAGTGCCGGCCAAAAAATAAAAGTGCTGTATTCTGATAGAATACGTCCGCCTTAGCATTTGTTACTATGGCACCAAAGCTGTAGCACCACTGTGCATCGTGGTATTTGAGTTCTAAAAATATATGAAACGACTGACTTTGATCTCAAATACTACGACGCACAGTGGTGCTACAGCTTTGGTGTCATAGTAACAAATGCTAAGGCGGACGTATTCTGTCAGAATACAGCACTTTCTTTTTTATTGGCCGACACTTTTGATTTTGAACAAAAAATGTATGAATAGTCGATGACTTTTAGATCTCAAATACTCGACGCACAGTGGAGCTACGGCTTTGGTGCCATAGTAACAAATGCTAAGGCAGACGTATTCTGTCAGAATACAGCACTTTTTTTTGTTGGCCGGCACTTTTGATTTTGGACCAAAAATATATGAAACGTGGATGATGTCCTTTCAACTTTTAGTCATGGTCTTGATTAGATTTAGTCTTGATTTGATTTAGTCTTGATTCCGACTCTATCCTTCAACATTTGAAGTCACCGGTAACCAGCTACCTTTATTTTTAGTGCAATAACTGTAATAGGTCATCTGTCTAAAACTTATCAAGAACCGATAAAAGCTCGAAAACTACTCAAATGGAAGACCTTATTGAATGGAAATTATCAAAGGTACCTTGTGTGGTTCTTATAGCGTCCTAAGACCCAGACTTAAAATAACACGGTAGTCGTCAAAAACCACTGTACAAAATTATGCACAAATTAATTTATTGCTGTCAGATCCAGAGACTTTCTTCTAGCATGAGGCCGCGGCATGCAAAACGTCATATTTCCTCGTTCGTCACAGCTGGTTTTGACAGTTTTTACCTTTTTTTGGCTGGCGGCATTGGTGCCATAGGCAATATAGAGTAATCAAGTAATTTTGAGTAAAGCTAGTCGCGGGAAGATTTGAAAAACAATAGAAAACTTTAAAGAATATGTACAAAAAATTGCACAGTGGGCCGTTAGTACTACAACATTATTACAAAGCTGTGACTGACAAAGGTATTTTATTTTCTGCAAAATTTTGTACGCGGGGTCTTAGGAGAGGGTTGGTTATTGGAATAAAACTCATTAAAACTCATTTATTTCTGTAAATAGGCTTAAAAAAGCACTTTTACACGTCCCAGTATTAACCCTACCACTGCTTCAGGACAATAAATGGGCCATTGCTGAGAAGAAGCAGCGCAAGAAACTCAGTCACTATTGTCAGCCTCTTTTTCAAAGGTTTACATGCTTTAATTAAAAAATGTACAAAGTTATAAATATTTATGCGAGCTAGGCAGTAACGTATCCCAAACATTTTTATCTTTTAAATAATCATCGACTTTATAGTAGCCCTTTTTCATTAAGGTACTTTTAATAGAAATGTACACATGATGTGCTGTCGCTGCACCACCAGATAGTAACAAAGCGGTATAGTAATCCAGCCAGTTAACATATTGTCGCTAATTAATACCTCGTGTTGGCGGATAACATGAGACATGTCCCGCGTTGCAAATGGCTGCCTTGCTATACCTGATCGATTCGGAATAGTGGTGATTATTAATTACTATTGTAAATTAGTAGTAAGACTAAAGTCACAACAATTATTTTTAGACTTTGAACCGCCATTGGTGTTTGATTCATTGGGAGAACGGCTTAAGCCAAGGAATCATGTTTATCTTGCTAAAAATATGTATAGTGCCTATAAGCTATCACAATTCATGAGTCCATCCTTCAAGACTTCAATTCCATATCCAAGCCAGTAAAATTTAAAAAACTAGTTTTATTTTTGTTTTTATGGACTAACAATAAGAAGGTTGTATATTCTAACAGATTATGGAGACAGTCACATACGGCCGAATACTGAAACGCCATTTAAATATTTGACGGCTTCTCAAATAGTTAAGCAGCTCCTAAACTTACATTTCGCATACCTACTCAAAACAATATCTGAGCAGTTCTCAATTTTTAAGCACCTCTCAAATTAAGTTGCACTCAAACGCCACTCAAATGAATTTTCGCATACTGAAACGCCATTCAACGCTAAGCATTACTCAAACAAAACTGTCAAATCGTCTTAAGCAGCTGTTAAATTTGAGAGTGCTTGCGCGGTATCTTAAATCCTATTCTTATACCTAAATCGACCTAAATAGTGGTAAATAATGTGTGTCATCGTTATCATTTCTTTCGAGCCTCGAGGAAATACCTAGATCTAATCGCAGGAACGCAATAAGGCTGAACCTGAGGGCTGAACGCTATTGAACAATATTATTATAATGACATGCAATTCCGAGCGAGGTTCCGCGTCTCTAAAGAAACGGTGTTGTTTCTGGATTCATAATTTGGAAGCTCTTTGAAACCCCTCACCAAACGCCATACAACCAGTGGACCAAATACTTATTATAACCCTACTGTTCTACGCAACGGGAAGTTATGAACGTGTACTAGGTGATATCTTCCACATCTAACAGCCAACTGTGCATCGTATAGTGCACGAAGTAACAACCAAAATAGCTGCTATGAAATCGCTTTACATAAACATGCCTATTTCTGAGGATTAAGGGGACATCGCATAGCAGCATTTCCAAGAGTTGTTGATTTGTCAATTTGATGCTCTGTCTGTCAACAATGATAAATGTCAATTGTGGTTACGTTTCGGTCCACGATCGCCACTTAATAGATTTCAACAATAAAAAGTATCACCTATAAAATTATTTTTTTAATTAAATAAAAATGCAAGCATTAATTTTTTTATATGATAAAACGAGATTTATGTATAATAGAAACTAAAAATAAACTGTTGTATGTTAAGTTGATTGAGTAATATTTCCATAAAAGACAATACATAACCAAACGATGCTGCGTGTAATGGATAAAAAACGTAAAGTTATCATTTGTGTAAATGAAAACATACTTTTTTTGGTAAATGTTGCCATTACGTAAACATTTGAGAGCTGCTTAGCTGATCACGGCTTCAAATCCGTTGAGTGGCGTTTGAGAATACCATTTAAAATTGAAGGACACTTAAATTTAGGAGCCCGTCAGCTGAGTGACAGATTTGAGTAGTGTTTCAGTATTCGGCCGATAGTTACTTAAGTATAGGATGAGGCTATGTTAGTAATGAAAATAAATACAATAAAAAATTTTCAAAACCCTATTTTCTTGTCATCTATAAAAAGCCGATGTTTCCTCGTATTTTCCGCTACCTTTTACCTATATCAACTGATTCAGGCTATGAAGGCCGTGACATTGAAGGCATAAAAACTGAAGTATTACGAAAAACCCACGACCAGCCTTCAATTCAGCTGACCTATCAAAAATTCTTCGTAATGATCCAGGAAAGTCCGTCCGGTTTTTGTTAATTACGCCTTCTCATAATGAGCTCCCGACTCAATCATGAAAATGACTTGGATTTTACGATATTCAAAAAAGCGTGTTTTTCCATTGTCTTCTGTAATTTATCAAAAGCAGATGGAGAATCATTCTTCCCATTAAAGAAATAAAATATCGTGAATTCAATAAAAATCTAGTTACGTAAGCATAACGACTAAAAATAAGACATTGCATTAAGCAATAAGTAGTCTAAAAATGAAATAAGATCATTTACTTATACCTACAAGGAGTCTATGTCCAGAGATGGCGAAAAAACATTCAGATTTAAATTATTTCAGTAAAAGTAGCTGACCCGGCGAACTTCATACGGTCATAATAATTACATGGAAAAATAATTTTAAAACTACTCTTCCATATGTTTAAGAAGAAGAAGAAGAAAAAATGTTTATTCAGTATCATCGTTTCAGCGTTTTCCTTGCCTAGGCTACGATTTAACATTTCAAAACCAAATTCAGCTAAATCAGCTCAGCCACTCTCGAGTTTTACCGAGACAAACGAATGGCTATTCATATTTATAAACGAACTAAAGATTACATTTCAGCGTTCTTTTATTAATAACACGATTTTACAATTATTATTACTTACTAGCTTTCCGCCCGCGGCTTCGCCCGCGTGTAATTTTGTCTGTCACAGAAAAACATTATCGCGCGCGTATTTGCTCACCGTTTAGACCTACCCTGGACTACGACAAACATTTTAAAACCAAAATCAGCTCAATCGGCCCAGCCGTTCTCGAGTTTTAATCAGACTAATGAACATCAATTCATTTTTATCTATATAGATAGAAGATATAGATTAACCAAATTAGAATTTATTTTTCGTCTGTTTTTCATCTATTTTTCTAAATGAATTTACACTCAAATTAATTTGACTAAATAACACTATATCACGAAAACATGATTTCCCCATACAATACGGCTCACAGCGAACAATACGAGTGGCCGTTTCGGCCTGTTTCGGCCTGTCATCCTGACATCACTATTTGACCGTATAAGGAAATACGAGGTCGGAAGACAAGTAGCTAATAATTTCCTCAATTAATTAGTTTTTCCCGTTCTTATAGCTTCATTTGTGAACAGACGGTATTTGGAACAGTTTTATATCAAGTTAATTTAATAAATTGATTAGTTAAGTTTACTACTTATTTATTTACAATTTATTTATGTAGGAACCTTTTTTCATTTTTTCTCTCTATCTATTTATCTGTCTATAAATACGCTAATTATGAAAACTTAGGATATATTTAATATATTATATTGATCTTACAGTAAATACCCAATTAAAGTTTTTATTATTTAATGCACTTATTTTTTAAACTCTGCATAATGAAAGATAACTTTACTTCAGGAGTAAATAAACATGTAAATAAACGTGAAAATAACTCATACCGAAGTCTAGTTTAAATAAGATACCTAACTATGTAAACATAAACTATTTTACATAGAATCGCAGACAGAATACATTTCTCCATTTTATTAGTCTCTACCAACGTTCTAGAGTTACTTGAAGAATTAATAATATACAATTTATTATACGTTTCATTAAAACCCTATTACGAATTCCGCACACGAAATCTATCGATCTACAAGAGCACGAAAAAGGTTTTCGATCGTGTTTTCGATTGCGGTTATTATTCATTCGCATTTTTTATGTTTTGTGATTTGTCGGTCTAAGTTTGAATGGATTTCGATGAAATGTGGTTCTTCGAGTAACATTAATATCAACTTTATATCACGGAAAACAAATTAATTAAGCTCTAGTACCTACTCAATGTACTTAGACAAAATTTTGTCTTCATATGAGTAAAATCTTAAAAGCTCATCATCATCATCATCTCAGCCATAAGACGTCCACTGCTGAACATAGGCCTCCCCCAATGCTTTCCATGTTGCCCGGTTGGTACTACTCCATATCACGGGAAAACAGATACATGAAAAACAGGGTCTCATGTACCTATTGGCCTAGGTGTAAAATATATTTTCTCAGGCTTTACAAAATGACACTGGCTTAATCTTATAAAAGTAATCAACAAGAAACATAAGGTCTCATTGAAATCACAAGAAACCTCTCAGTCTCATTGAAACCACAATTTCAAGGATTAACTCTAGGTCTCTTCATTATTTGTATCGTGACTGAAGGTCCTGTTGTACGAGATCTAATCTGACCTATCATACTAATTACCCATCATACAAAAATTCGTCAAAAAAGTTTTTGAGTTTAGGTAACTAATTTAATATTGTTTTCGCATTTATACATAAGATACTCCTGAATTTCTTACTTGTCATACATTTCTGCACATTTGATATTTTGTGATTGATTTTTATTATGACATCAAACCCGATTAGATTTCAGAACCCCCCAAAACTTTTCATTAATATCCATTAAGGCGTAATAATTAAGTTACGAGTAAGTTATGCGAACGTTCAACAACGGCCCGGAGGTTCACAATAAACGTCAGAAACACTTAAAACTGAGTATTTTACGTCCCCAAGACCGTTTTTCCCCGCTAAAAATCTCGATAAGCCCAGCACTTTCGTTGGGATTTCTTTTAAAATACTCCCCCACAATGTTACCCTGATTAATTTCCGGGGAGTTAAAATCTCTGCGCGCCAATTTCCTATAGGCAAAAATTCGCTCCTTTGAACATAATGTTTTAAGCCTTTAAGACGCTGTATGTGTAGTGTAATAACACTTCAGTGACGTAATAATTGCTAAAGATCGGAACGACAAAAATTAGGCCAAGTTTCGGCCAACAAAAATAATAAGAGCTACGCAATTAATGTTGCTTCCAACGAATCTCATTATGCGTAACTTCATCAAGAAGTTTCCTGACTAACGAAGTTAGCAAAATTTTATTTTTGTAAGTACAGAAAGATTAGATGTTACTGAAGACTGTACAAGACCCAAAATTGGGGTCTAAACTTACCTGTCCATGGTTGATGAAGCCATGCTTATGGGCAATCTCGTCGGCGGACCCTGGCCCGCCGGGGACGTGAACGGCGAACTGATGATGGTAGAACGGTACACAATAGTCCAACACTGTCAGAAAAAACACGCCGAGGGCGAGCATTCCGCTCTTCGCGCATTGCACGTCCCTAGCTCGCTAATGCTCCAACATCCATGTCCACCAATGGGGTAACTCTACTGGCACTCGCGGTAATCTGATTTTAATAGCGATCGTGTTGTGTTTCGCGGTTGGAGCGACGTCGGGCCCGTGTGACGTACTCGCGAGAACTGACTCCTCGTGGCCGCCAGTTCAGCAAGAGATGCCCACGCATGCGCCCAACTTGGCGCCCTTTCTTCATATATCTATTGTGTGCATGCCATCAATTGACTTGTATACTTAATTGGATCGAGGATCGAATGATGTTCCGGTGCCTATTGTTGTTTGTAATGCTATTTTTTATCGGCATATGCATTAAAGTAAAACCTTTTTGATGTTCCGCGCCGGCCGATACAAAATCCGATGGGAGCGAGCCCCTGATATTTTATAGCCGGGTTTTGGATGACGCGGCGTCGGAAATTCGGGGATAAAAGTATTCGGTTGGATATTATCCATCATTTTGTAAAACTCACAAATAACTCTTGAAATAGTATAGCCTAGTCAAATTATTGAACAAAAAAACCACGAAAGTTTCTGTTTGTTAAGACTGCTTCAGAGTGTGTGCCCTAAAACTTAAGCTTCAACTTTTCATGTCCACGACGTGGTGCGGTAACTAAGGTACCACCCTCAACTTACACCATCTTACCCAACTCTTTTTCACATCCATTAAAGTATGTTTTACCGCCTAAGAATAGTACCGTCTACGTCCTAGGCCAGGTGCAATTCGTGCGGGTGCAATTCGTGCGGGTGCAATTCGTGCGGGTGCTATTTAAGCGGGTGCTCTAAGTGGACCACGTCTAGTCTACAAATCTGCCATCGTGACGGTTCTTGAATTCATTCACTTCCAAGGGCTTCACGATTAACTAGGTACCTACTCGTATCTTCCTGAAATACCTTCTCGTTCCATTATGAAATATCCCATTTTCATTATTATTCTACATCATTAAAACTATTTTATAACAGTTTTACATTACTTTAACCCTTTTCCTACGGGCACTTGGAAACCAAAGTGCGCCTCCCGCAACTCAATACAAGTCAATATACGCTGTCAAAATTTTTGCTTCACTTTGCATCAAGACATTTTGTGTCACAAAAATGTGCATGTAATTATGAAACTACATAATATACAATTATATTCTGCAACTAATGTAGTTTCATAATTACCTACATGCTCATTTTCCACTTTATTTGCAATTTTTTTTGCCAAAACAACGATAGATACCACACGCATTTTGAGAAGTGACTTTTGACTTGGCATCAATTGGTGCTTAACGTGGGAAAAGGTTAAAAGGTCTGAAAGTGTGAGGATTTAGTTAAGTATAAAATGTAGATTAAAACCAATATAAATACAGCAACTCAAGCTGCAAACCTCACACGTAGCATAAAGCCAACAAAAAGTCCTTATAAGCTTGGAAACTGGAGCAAAAAAGAAGCATACTTAAAAACTACATTTATGCGAGACCACACAACCGCAACAGCTTCAAAGAAAAATTCCACGTAACAAAACAGCACTATTCAAGCAAAGTTGTAAGTAAAAGTATAAGAGTGTCATGAATATTCAGGAATAAGGTAGTGCTGTGTACGCAACATCATGTTTGTTCGCAACAACCGCAACCGCGACTTGGCAACTTACTCCCTAAGACAAACACTGGGGCACAGTATGAGGAGAACAGGCAGCTAATTATAGTATGTAAGGCTATTCCCACCTCTCCATGGGCGTACCCATCTTCTTGACTAGGGGGGGTCAAGTCATACCCAGCTACTTGCCTAGGGGGTCAAGTCATACCCAGCTTCTGGCCTGGGAGGGGAGCAAGTCAGACTTTATGGGTCAGATTGTTTGACTTAGCTCCTTCAAAGTGACTCTGCGAGATTTCCAGGGGGCCACACCTTTAATTTTCACCGTTGTGCTCCTGTGTAACCAGGATTTTACAGTTTTACTGCCTGAAAAACTTCTGACCCTGTTTTCACACGCCTACACCATTTGCAATAAAATGTACTGCACGCGCTGGCAGGGCGTAAAGTAAGACTTTTGGAAGCATATCGTTGCTTTAAAAAGCCTAACTAAACTTTAATCCCACGATGTGATACGAGTACGTGATGAATCTCATTTTATGCAAGCCTTGGTCGTGGTGACACAATAATAAATGACTTTCATGCCGGGTATGGGTGATGTGGATAATTAGTAGCGGGTTCTCTCTTTGGAAAGCACATTGAAAGTGGGTTCTGTCTATTCATTTTAACTTATTAAGGTAAATATTAATTAAAGAGGGAAGGTTCGAAATGATACAATTAGATTACAACAAGTTTCCTCGCTCTCCTTTGCTATAATTCCAATAATTAATAAATCTTTATCGAATAATTTAACATTCATACAGCTGCAAATAAAATTCTAAGAAGAAATTCTAAGAAGATATCGTAATTTTGAAACTAATAACGCCGAATAATGTTTAAAATATTTTTGTATTTGGTATTTGTACAAAATGAGCTGGCTGTTACATTCGACCTGTGACCCAGATGCCAATAAAATGCGTACAGTACATAAGGCTCATATAACTTCGTACGTTCTAAAGTTATGTATTAGTCTATCTTATTGTTTCTCAAACGCTTACAACTAGCTCTGTTGGTTGAAGAGTAGGTAAGTCCTAGTTCTTATAAAAAAGCTTTTAGAATATAAAAGATGTTAGATTTTGGATATGCAAAATACTAGTACTATTACACTAATTTTAATATTCCTAACTTAAGGGTGGATTCGACAAAACAAGAGTAAATATTAATCTCAGAATAAATCGTCAGTTATTCGACATTTTGACATATTTCCCATACTGCAACTGTCAATGTGCCAGTTATACCAGGAGTTATTTTTGGATAAAAGTTTGGTCGAATCGGGCCTAAATGTTTGTTTATGAAAAACTATATTTACTCTAAAATAATAGAGAAAAGCCATACCTATGGTAAGGTCTTTTATTAAATTGAATCTAGCCTACGTTTAATAGAATAACGTAATTGTACTCGTAGTTTTAAGATCTAGAAACACAGAACAGTCGCTGTGATTCAAACTATTAAGTACTGATTAAATCTAGTCAGTAAAAAGTTCGTCTACATTTTGCTACCTTTAAAAGATCTCAACCAAAATTACACTTTAGAACCGTTTCGTTTTGCGACGGTTTTAACATGAGAATTAAATAAATATACTATATTCCAGCGACCGTACTCCCAACTTTTTTACTACTTCAAAATTAGACAAATAAAAGTGCGTCTTCTTAAATTCGTTCTGACAGTTATACTCCGGATCGTTACCCGGTTTTGTGATATAAATCGGAGGAACAATAAATCTTCGTTTTCATAAATGGGTTCCATTTGAGTGAGACTTAAAAATGGCAGACATTCTTCTTGTCTTGTCCTTAATCAATATCACATTTAAGACATTTTGGTCGGTAACAATTTCTTCTTGTTTAGTGCGGGTTGTACTTGTGGCAAGAGGTCAGAACTCTGGTCCCTATGAGACTTTATAAACCTGGTGGTAAGAGTTGACAACTCAACCTTATTCCAATTGTAACAAAGACGTGTTACGAGCGTTTTGGCTACTTGGCGTATCACGAACTATTGACGCTGTCTGTAAAACAACTGATCTAGCGTAGGCCGTAGCGTAAGAGTGTAAGCCAAATCCTCCATTTGACTCTGGTAAATTGGAAGGGGTCCATGCTCCTGCAGTATAGACTAAATGACTTGATGATGATGATGCTGAAACACACTAAAATAAGTAGGAAAAATACCGAAGACCATCTGAAATGGTGGTTCACGTACCTTTAAAGGTATCAGAAATGCGCTGGATGCAGGCCGTTACCAACCGATCACTATGGAAATAATTGGGGGAGGCCTATGTTCAGCAGTGGACATCCTATATGATGATGATAAACACAAGCAGACATTCCCAAACTTTATATTAATTACGCATGAATAAATGAGTAAGAAATACATCCCAAATCTACCAGCCGTGCTTAACATTCTCATTTCCATTCCGAATATACTTCATTGCGCTCGCCCATAAAACTATTGAGTACAGAAGCCAAGGTAAATTAACTTATTCCGAGTAGCCGTAGATATACTTAGTTGTTTCAACTTCATAGCGTGCACTTAAAGTTGGGAGTTTCAAACAAATAAGGCATTGGAGTTCGCGGTTCACTCAGGATTGAATAAAGCCTGTTTTCCACCTAAGCGGAGCGGTGAGACGAGAGATGTGCGGCAAGGCAGGCTATTTCCACCAAAGCGGAGCGGAGAAGAGCGGAGCGGCGCCGAGGCGAAAGATGTGTGAGCTGTGCGTAGCTGTCAGCTGTCAGTCTAAGGCAGGGTACTCACCTGCCATGTAGCACGTAACGTAGCATGTAACGTAACCAACCTTCAAGTGAGTACGGCTCGTCCACGGTCACCGCGTATCTGGCTGCGAGCTCCTGGATCCTACTGCGAGCCGCTGTAGCGTTGCAATTTTGGCTGTTNTGTTTTATTAAAAATTTTTAATTTCACACAAGGAACGGTACTTATATAAATTTCTGCAAGCCGGACAACCTCTTTTCCACGTGCAGACAATTCACCATCGTCTCCGTCTGCACCGGTGGCGGTTCAATTCCAGTCACCAAGCCGCCAGGAAAAAATCCTTTCTTGCACCGCCTTTGTGCTGGCAGTGATACCGCCACTCGGCGGGTCGTTGCGATCTCCCTTCGAACCACGCGCGAGCAGCTCGCAACGGGCTCGTGCCTATGTACTCACTTGATACAGTATCTGATACATTACATGCTACACGGCTAGATGAGTACCCTGCTTATTGCTAGCTATGAAACACCGCACCACTCCGCACATCTCCGCATCGCGCCGCTGTCAAATTCTATAGAAAAACAAGTGCGCCCGACACTTCTTCGCTATTCTCTGCTCGATCTATTTCCACCAAAGCGAGGCAGAGGGGAGATGTGCAAATAAGGGAATCTGATTGGTTATTAGAGATGTGCATTGTGTAAATAAGGAAATCTGATTGGTTATTCAGAAAACTTCTCTGCTCCGCTCCGCACCGCTCCGTCTTGGTGGAAACCCGGCCTCAGAATTGAATAAGGCCCTCTGTTTTAAAAAGTAATGTTTTAGAAGTGGCCGATCGCTTTGAATTCAAGCCTTTTTGGTGGAAACTGCTGAGAATTTGAAACGTTTGATAGCGATTTTCAATAGAATTGTATTTGAATGACTAGTTTTAGTAGGAAAGTTTCAATTATTTAAGGGAACAACGCACTGCTTCTGAATTCGAGTTAACAAATGCTTTATCGAACTACTTATTCTTTAAAAACGTAGCATAAAAATAAGTTTATAGGTTTTATAGAAATATTTTTATTATTCCAAAGAGTAGAGCTCTTTCTTAACAGTTTGAAATATTTTAGTACAAAAAGATAATTTAAAAGACAAGAATAAATAAATTAATGGCAAACGCTATTTTTTGCAAATAGCATTTCTCGAAATAGCACTCGAAATTCCTTGTTAAGTACTACAGCAAAAATGTTGTGTAGGGATTAGAAACTAAATATTTGAATAATAATGTTAAATAATGTTGATTGTGTCACGGGGACAAAATTTTCGAAGCATCTACCAGTGGCACAACTAGTGATCATGGGGACGACGGGATTAATACAATAACAAACAGTTTATGCCTTAATACAATGTCAATAAAATACAATTAACACAATGGGGATGTTGCCTGGGTCAAAAAGCAAGAGTTTTAATTAGTCCGTCAGTTAACTTATCAAAAAATACTCTACACGTATTTTTCACTTTTTGAACTAATGAAAATTTAAAGAGATAAAGCGCCCCAAAGTTCATAAGAAGAGGCCCGTGACGTCAACGCTTGCTTAAAAATGCCGCACGTTGTGACGTCGTGCGCAACTTCAACGCACCATAACTATGTAATTATTTGTTAGATTGACAAATAAAATTATACGTGTCCAATATTTTTTGATATTAAACATTACGGACAAAAAAAGACTTTTTTTAGGCAACTAGCCTATTAACCACCGATAATAAGTGGCAGTTAAAATAATACGTGCGCAATATAAAGCTTTACAACGTTTTAACAATTATTATCTGGGATTTAATTTTATCATGATTTTCAATAAACTGGTTTAAATATTTAACTGCGCTTTTGTTTCATGCGTTTTATAAATCAGAATATTATTAATTAAAAAAAGGCTAGATCACATGGAACTACGCTGTAGTACTAATAAGTTCGCCTTTTGCACCCTGTATTATAGATATGCAATAAAGTTTTAATTAATAAATAAAGTTATACAGGGTTATTTGTAAAACACCAGTAATCTCGTAGGGGTATAAATTGCTGACATCATCAGGAAATTAATCATCATCAATAACCCTGTATCTTTTGTTTGTCTATCCTATCTAGATAATGCTTAAACACTCTTAATTTAAAAAACCTTAGTAGGTAATTACTTCAAATTGAAGCTGTACCTTTTCCAAGTTAAATAAAATATTCTGAAAATCTCACAGACTATCTTTTTTCTTTATATTCACAGTTGACAACCCTATTTGCAATATCAAAATGCTAATTAGCAGTCACGTATTGAACTAATGCATCGCACGCTCTTCGCGCCATGACAGCTGTGTGATTAATTAAATTTCGCACAGCGAAATAACTAACGCATTTATACAGGGTGTCAAGCAAACATTTCAACAGTGAATTCTTAATAAAATGGAATGTCAGCTGTCCTCAGTTAATAGCTAGCCTGGGATAAATCATAGTGAAATGCAAAGTGTGGGACTTCAGTTAGTAAAACTCATAGAGTAGAAAAAACTTGAGCTATTTTAGAGGAAACAATCGGTACTGTTAGTAATACCTACTATCAAAATCTTTCCTTTGCATGACGATTGTGATATAAAAATACGGTAAAAGCAATTCACTGAATCTTACCTTAATAAAATGGAAATGTAAGTCTTCAAATGTTAAACGCTCAAAAATATTTAATATATTGCTCTACAATCTAGAGTGTAGATTAAGTGCCAAAATAACAAATAAAGTTTAAAAAATAATAGCCTGTATTATTAAAATGGTATTATTTTTTAATTTTGTGACAATTAAACATGATTTTTTTCTATGTATTATTTTTTAATTTTGTGACAATAAAACATGATTTTTTTCTACGTATTGTTGACAAAATACAAATTCATAACGTTTTTAGTGTGTTTTCATTTTATTACCCAATCTTTATTGTTTTACAAATCAATGGACACCCGATATGATGAGCTTATGACGCCATATAGTTCCATTAGATACTTGAGTTATGGTAAACGGATTGTATTAGTTGACGTACGACTGAAACTCTAGAGACATGTTGAGTAAGGCTCGGTTAACTTGTTCGGATGTCAAAGTTATAAATATACTAATTTCTATGTGCGGCCTCGCCCACGTGGATTTTTGTTAATATGTGTTTGAAACTTTTGAAAATTCTTTATTTTATACCAAAGCGCATAAAAATGCTCTTTCTTTGTGCCGTTAACCCTTTAACCCCACGTCAGTAGGGTTGCCAGGTCCAAAATCACAAAAGCCGGACTTTGTGCTTCATTTGTCCGGACATTTTACCCTAAAAGCCGGACATGTGACGGTTCAATTAGTGTCAGCTCATGAGTGAGGACTATCATCATCGGTTGCTAACCAACATCCTGATGCGTGCGCTTCATATGATTCTGTGGCTCGACTTTCACCTGGCGCGGCAACCAAATAAAAAGCCTAACAAAAGCCGGACAGGCCGGACAAGGCAAGTTTTGGCCGGACAAGTCCCTAAAAAGCCAAACATGTCCGGCTAAAGCCGGACGCCTGGCAACCCTACCCACGTGGTAAGCTAATTATATCCTTCTTCTTCTTTTCGTGATGACAACAAACCTACACTTTGTAGTCAGCCCAAAACTCTCAGCAGAATCTCAAACTTGTCAGCAGCACTCATCAAATCCTCCTGAGTGCAGTTGCTTGGGCACTCAGGGCCATTCTGGGACTGGGTAGTCAATGCGAAAAAACGCTCAACGGTTGGAATGTGCAGGTGTCAAAATGTCCATACGGACCGGCTGTTAGTGTGGCAAAAAGTATGAACGTCGAAATGAGCAATGGTTAAAATGATCTGAAGTTAAAATGTCTTCGGGTTTATTTGAACAAGCGTCTTATTGTATAATAGCTAACGTGAACACGTGTTTAAATGCATCAAGGTAAAAATGTCCAAAAAAACTTTCTTGACTAGACTACAAGAACATTGAACATTTTGACATTTAATTTTATTAATTTATTCATGAGCACAATATATCAGTTGATCATTTTATCTATCACACCTTTTGTTGTACTTGTATTTTGTGATGTGTACCATTTGTCACTAAACCATTGTAACCATGGTAACAATGTACATTTTGGCACTGGGACTTTTTGACGTTCATACTTTCTGCCACACTAACAACCGGTCCGTATGGACATTTTGACACCTGCACATTCCAACCGTTGAGCGTTTTTCCGCATTGACTACCCAGTCCCTGAATGCTCGCACGACATCAGGTGCTTCATCGACTAGGGAACAAAACCGCACCTGCACTCCATGTTTAAGCCATCCAAGAATCCCCACCTGACCAGATTGTCCTTACTACGGCAAACCTGCGTCCAAAGTTTATTTAAAGACTTCCATTATTTCAAGATATGCTTATGTTACGAGTTACTTCAACAGTCCAGTCGTCGAACCCGTGTTCCTCGGATCACGAGTCAGCCAGTCTGACACCTTTGCCGTTCGGCTATTGTCGCTTATATTATTAATTTCTAGAGGCTTTTAAGGCAGGGTTAAAGGTGACTGACTGACTGAACGCACAGCCCAAACCGCTGGACACATTGTGCTGAAAATAAAATTGGCATGCAGGTAGATGTTATGACGTAGGCATCCGCTAAGAAAGGATTTTACGAAACTTCACCCTTAAGGAGTAAAACGGGATCCACGCGTACGAACTCGCGGGCGGCCGCTAATACCTATTGTATAAAATTCATGCGAATTTTCATAGGAGTCGAAACACCGGAAAATTCGTTGTCAAAAATATCATGCCCGACTGACGTTAAACCGCGCACTTGCGTTTTATACTCTTTTCGGGGAAGTCATAATTCCATCTAGGGGAGAGGGGGGCAGCTTTGAACAATTTTCAAACTTTATTAAATATCTTCCAAATTTGAACGATTTCATTAATTTTTTCTTCCTAGATAGAGGTCATGGTTATCACACAACAAAATAATGATGTTTTTCTTAATTATTCATGAACGCTTATTAAGATATTTAGATTTTTGCACAGACCTGTAAACGTTCAAAACTGCCCCGTAGTCGGGGCAGCCTTGAACACGCCTGGGGCAGTTTTGAATTAGTATTTTTTTCAATGAAATAAAACTGAATATTTATGAATGTGTATTTTTAAAATAATTAATAAACAAAATTTTAAATGATCAGTGTCATTTGGGATCAATTTAACATGTTTATTTTATTTTACATCACTCTGTACAAAGTAACACAAAACTTAAAGATATTATTAAAAAAAAAGTTAATATAAGATATATCAATTAACTAAATACTAATAAACTTTTTGTTTAATGACACATCAAAGACAAAACTGCATAATTGAAAAAATATCAATCAACTACTAAAACTAGCTTTTGCCCGGACTTCACCCAGCTTGAAATTTTATCTGTCACAGTAAAGCAATCTGCTTATTTTTTATGTAAAAACCTTCTACGAAGTATTAGAAAACTTAAGGTTTCATAATACCACTTAAAGAAGAAAATTTATAAAGTTCAAAGGTGCCCCAACCATTTCGTTCAAAGCTGCCCCATGGGTATATTTCCAGAAAAAAACATAAATTTAATAACGGAACATACTTTTATATCGCAATTTCTTATCAAATCTTCATTGAAACTATTTAAACTTCCATATAGTAAACAAACCACTCACTATTTTATAAAACTACGTCCACAAAATCCTTAGAACCAAAATAAAAAAGTGCGAAATTGGCAGTCAAAAACAAAAAAACACTTTTGCCGGTTAACCTACAGTTAGATATTAAAAATGAGATGTGACGGCTATGCGCATCAGTGCTGGCAATATAAATTATGATTTATACCATTGTAGCCTAAACCAGTGATTTTTAAAATCATTTGTTCTAAGCTGCCCCTGTCCAAAGCTGCCCCCCTCTCCCTACATACCACAGCGTAACCTGAACGATTGTCACTTACGTTCCGGAGATTCGTTCGAGTTTCACGCGCGTAAGGCTAAGAACTCACGGCGCGATTTTCACCCGCGGCTGTTGTGGAATTGCGGTTTTATTTCAAAACTCACGGGACCGGTTATCTGTGCGGTTAAGTTAAGAACTCACGGCGCGGGTAAAAATCGCGCCAATCTAGTCACTGGTACAAAATGTTCACCTGCCAATCGATCGCAGAACTCCCGGGCGAAAACCGCCGAGGCAGCGTTTTCCGCGGCCCGCGCGATTCTACTAGTTGCTCGCCGGTGCCGTGGGACCCGCATACAACCGCGCACGCTGCGGGCGCAAACCGCGTCGTGAGTTGTGCATTAGTTTTTACATAAGTATCTGCATTCCACAGAAGCTGCGGGCCCGCAACCGCCGCCGGCCCGGGTCAAAATCGCGCCATGAGTTCTTAGCCTAACAGCGAAAAGGAATGCGTGAATAGAACGTGGAAACACTTTTGGCCCATCCAAGAGCCATTTAGCACCGTTTATGGGCGCAGCGGCCGTTGTCACGTTATTGTGTTATACGACGTTCATTCCCCTCATATAGGCTATAAATGCTATTTGTTTTCATATTCTCGAATTTATCCGTCAGATAAGCATTGTCAGAATGACCCCATTCGCAGTTTGTATTACAATAGTGATAGTAAAGTTTTACGTGACTTCGGACGGTGGGGTATTTTTGTATGGAAAAATGTGTCTAATAAAAAGTTGGAATCTAATGTGAAAATATTTAACTGTCAAGTGATTTTTGTAGCGCGAATAGATTGTTTCTATGCAACAATGCGCAAACGCTGCACATCCCTGGTGCGCAGGGTAGAGGCCAGCTCCAACAGCGTGCTGGGCATGTTTGCGTCAAGGTTTGATCGTCGGTACCTGAATCATTGCTCAATGATTCATGTGCTGGCAGACCGCTGATGCTTATTTTAAATTTCAAATCAAACTAATTGTATGGCTCTTACTAACCTAATAATTTTTAAGTACTTATTTACTAACACTATGATCTGTATGTGGTCGAAATAAATAAATGTTTTGTTATTATTTCTTTATTTATAGTTCTTTCTTAATTTTAAATATATTTTTTACAATGTATTACAAAAAAAAATATTATTATTATTTCTCTCTCTCTCTCTCTAAATAGAAAAACCAAATACAAATGAACAAAATTATTTTCCATAATAGATCTATTACGATGAAGTGGAAGAAATAGAAAAAGTTTTCGAAATACGAAAATGACTATTTCTTTTGTAACTACAATAATTTCTTAATGCTAAACTTAAGTTTCGAGGCGAAGACACTCAAACCTATTCTGTAGATTTACCTGAAATGACTACGTCCATCCAGCCCACTAATTTAAATGGTCCCCATTGTAGACCACACTGTGATCCAAGGTAAATTATGTCATAATGGGCCCTCACAATAGAACATCTGAATAGCATTATAATGAATTGATATAGAGCAGTTCATTTTACTCTAAGAAATCCTCTGAAAGCACACGTCTTGAATGGGACTTTATAGATCCGCCGATATTGTATTGTGAGTGAATAGAACTCATTATCCAAAAGATATCTACTTCAAAGTTATATTTGACTGGATCCAGGATAAAGCATTGTTAGTCCAATTCAATTTAATTGTTGAGGCCGGAGGTTTCCATTTTTGTTTTTCAAGAGAAACAGACGGGGAAACGGTTTTTTGTCATTTAGCTAAATGAAAAGTTGCACAAACGATCTATCGCCACGTTGTGGTGAGAAATACAATTTGTTATTTCAATTTGTTTCACCGGGCATTTGATTTCCTAATTTCTGAGAAGTCAATTTTCAGTAAATTGAATTCATATTTTGTGTGTTTGTAGAGCTGTGAAACTACTTTTCATATTTCATACTTATAAATTTCCGATACCATTTTTTGTTGTTTGCCTGTCTTTCAACATTTTTACTCAATATCTTTATTGCTTCCAACTACAACAACTTAGGTGTCTTACAATATTGATCAGTTTTATTTTGTCAGTGTGAAAAATACATGTGAAGATAGAATAAAACAAAACCAAATGCTAATTTATTATTGAAAAACAAACGTTATAAACGTTTGAAAAAGCTTTTAACAAAAACTTCACCTAATAATCCTACTAATATTATAAATGCGAAAGTTTGTATGGATGTCTGGATGTTAAAATGTTTGTTACTCTTTCACGCAAAAACTACTGTACGGATTTTGATGAAATTTGGCATATAAATAATTTGAGTCCCGGGAAATGACATAGGATAGTTTTGATCCCGGTTTTTGAAACAGGGATGCGCGCGATAAAGTTTTTCTGTGACAGACAAAATTCCTCGCGGGCGAAGCCACGGTCAGAAAGCTAGTTGATTGAAATAAAGCAAGCCTTCGATTGTGCGACGACTGTAAAGTACTAAGTACTTAACAAAAGTTCCGTACGAATTTTAATTGAGTTAAGTTGATATAAACTCTTTGAGATGTTCAACTAAGTGGTACAGATTTCTGCGTCAGGTCAAGAGTTTCAAACATCAATAGAACCCTTTCTAATGACCAAATTGACCCTTCGAATTATTACTGGAATGGCTTTAAGAAAATAACCGAGTTTCTGAAGCATGAAACTGGGTTTTGAAAATAAATAGCCGAATATCATTGTTTGGTAAGGAGTGTTACTTTATTGTAGAGTCTGTTGTCTTTGACTTTAGTTTGTTTGGTTCATAAACTATTATGGAGTTGAGGGCACTTTATTTTTGGAAGACTAATATTATAAAGAACTGATTTTGTAATTCTGTTAATATGCGGACCGTTAAATGACCTGAAAAATAATATTTTATGTAGGTACGCGTGTATCCCGTTTTACCCCCATAAGTTCTGAATATTGCAAAATACCATCTTAGTGTGCATCTACGTTCTAAAAGGAACCCCCATGCGAAATTTGAAACTCCTACCACTTGTAGTTTCTGAGCTTTCGTGATAAGTGAGTGAGTAAGTCAGTCAGTCAGTCAATGAGTGACGTGAGTGATGGAAATACAACCTGTATACCTTGTATGTAAATCTGGTGGAAATGCGAGTCAATGCTAGTCTTTTATAGGTATTTAATCTTTTTATGTAGGTAAGTGATATCTTTTTTTATGTGGAACGGAATAGGTACTCAATGGAAATGCATAATCTTATAAAACGCAAATAGAACCTATCTGACGCGAAATACATTATATTATCGTATGGGTAGTATAATCTTGAAAATAATCTACAAAAGATTTGGTTCCGGGAACTCTGGCATGGGATTATTTTTATTCCAGGAATATTCCAATATTTCCAGGGGACTTTGCATTATGGGGATTTCTGTGAAAACCACCACTGATTAATGTTCAGGTAAATTTAAATTTAATGCGGGTATTTATAAAATCACTTAACTTAATCTGAAATTTTGAAAGTAATCCATGAAAGGAATACCTACTTAAGCGTTGTTTATAATACGTACTAATTAATAAAATAATGGCGAGTGTGCATCTCTGTTTCAAAAATTACTTATGGGCCCCGCCTGCCACGAGCCTTTGCGTCGAGTATAGTACATATTCGGTTGCAAGCATTAATTGTAGAGTTTTAGGCCCGTAAGTGACATTCCAAAAGCTCATTTCAATTGCCAGTCACAAATTTAGTATTGCGCTTGTCTGTTTATTAAAATCTACACTGCAGTGCTTCAAACCGCGTATTCTTAACGCACTTATCCATCGCATCTCACAACAAGATTTAAAATTACCTATCGATCTGCCCCGCAACGAACCAATTACTAAAAACTATCAATTTTTCATTTAAAATCTGGATTAACGGTGTCGCTCCAACAAGAAGTTTATGACCCATAAAACAGGACATAAACCCCATAGCAATAGACTGGTTTAAATTAACTGGAAGGGTAACCGAGGTTGCATTGTGGCGAGAATAAACAGAAAACTTTATGATACTATTTTAGTAAAGATTGTACTACTAAAAAAATAGTAAATTGTGTAGTTGGTATTAAGTAATAACTCGATTAATTTATCAGTCAAAGATTCTGTCCTATAATTGGTTTAAATTGAAATTGAACCAATTAAATTGAAATTAAACCGAGTTTTGAGGTTAGTTCTATTACGCACCTAAGTTTTCTTCAAGATCTTGTATCGTCTATGGTAAATACGTGGGAACGAGTGAAACACCGGGCTGCTCGTAATGCACTGAGTGTATTCGACGTACGTTCGTGTGGTGTCGTAGCACGCACATAGGTATAACTATACACTATCCCTCCACCATTATTACAGACAGTGAACACAACTTTACATAGTAAATATAAGTACAGTAACAGATGACATCGACATAATCAGAAAAACTTCTTATAATCCACTCGGGGAATATTACGTAACACCATAGATAGGCTGGCGCCCCTGACAGGTGCGCCACTCGCCTGTGGGGGCGGAGGGCTCGCTGGAGTGGCCTCTGGCCCTGGAGCCAGTGTTGGAGACTCGGCGACACTCGTGTCGGGTGGTGGGTCTTGTTCATGAGCCTCAACACTATTCACGTCTCCCCTTCTCTCCCTTCGCTCTGTTGTGTCTATGTCATCCAAAATACCATTATAACTAGTGTCATTGTCTTCGTTATTATTAGTACAAGGTATTATTTGATTTTTATGACGAACAGTTTCCTTTTTTGAACGAAAGTCTCTTATCTTAAATAAAATTTTTCCTAGTTTTTTAATTATAGTTCCTTTTAACCACTTAAATTTGTTTTTGTTTATANGTTAGAGCAGTTGTGAGGTGTTGTATGTTTAGCTCTATATTGTTAGTGCTAAGTGTTACATCTGTCATTTGTGTATCGTTAAGTGTTTTGGTTAGTATTTTGGTATACCTTGTTATATCGGTTTTACGGGGGTTACGATATGGAACAGGGTCAGTTAGTTTCATTTTTATTTGGTAACATATGCGTCGGTGGTCCGCAAAGGATGGCTCGTTTGACACATGCCAGCCTTCAATCAGTTCCGCCGCCTCATGTGTTGCCAGCGTCAGATCTATTATAGTTTGGTACCTTGAACTTACGAAGGTGGGTTCAGCTCCTTTGTTCATAATATTCAGGTTCGATTGGAATAAATATTCAGTTAGTAACTCACCCCTTTTGTTTGAATCCGTACTTCCCCACAGCGGGTGGTGTGCGTTGCAGTCTGCGGAGATGATCAAGCCCCAGGCCTGCTCTCTACAGTGTTGTACCAGTGCGGTGAGTTCTTGTGAGGGAACTGCATCCTCACTTGGCATATACACTGAGGCTAGCACTAGGGTTTGTTGTTCTGTCACGGTTTTCACTGCGGTGACATCTCTGGAACAGAACTGATTTAACATGGTACAGCTTAACGTGTTCGGCATGTAAATACACGTTCTTGGTTTATCAATGGAGGTGTTTACTAGTAACTTACCTCCTGTGTTGTTTAGGCCGCAGATTTTGTTGTTTCTGATCCAGGGCTCTTGGATCAGGGCGACGGTCCTATTGTTATTTACCTCCAGCACCCTGCGTAGTGACGCCGCCGCTATTTGTTTGTGCTGGAGGTTTGTTTGTATGACGTCGATGGTGGACTTAGGGACTGTTGAGGAGGCCATCTTCGTCTTCGCTGGTCCCTCCTTCCGTCTTTAGTGGCGAGGCTTTTTCCAACTCGCTCTGACCCTGATGGGGAGCTGAGGTGGAAGGCTCAGGGGTCGACGTCTCCTTCGTCGCTGCTGTGGTTGTGGTGGTGGCCTCCGATTCTTCCTCCTTGCTACTGAAGAATCTGATGTAGCCACCACCAGACAGGTGTGATACCCGACGGTCTCTATCGAGGATGGTCTGTTTTTGGTCCTCAGGGATCCCCAGGACCAGGTACACTACTTTGTACCTAGACGACAGACCTTCCTCCGCTTCTTCTGCTCCCTCTGTCACCGAGGCGCTGATGCACTGCCAGGTGTCCACCTTGTACCAGGGGTTTTGGTTACTGATAACCTTTTGCAGC